>NC_091316.1:107889-295336 GCF_038502225.1 Cherax quadricarinatus
CCTCCGGACTTGGAAGAGCAAATGGAGCAGGAGTTTCGTTTCATCAAAGTGAAGTTCTTGCCCCCTAATACCACTCCTCTCCTCCAGCCCATGGACCAGCAGGTCATTTCAGATTTCAAAAAAAACTGTACACCAGAGCAGCATTTCAAAATTGCTTTGAAGTGACCTCAGACACTGAATTGACCCTAAGAGAGTTCTGAAAAGATCACTTCAGTATCCTCAGTTGTATAAACCTTACAGGTAAGGCTTGAGAGGGAGTGATTTGCAGGACTTTGAACTCTGCTTGGAGAAAATTGTGGCCACAATGTGTACAAGAGAGAGATTTTGAAGGGCTTGGGGCTGACCCTGAATAGCCTATGCTAGTTGTGGTATCTTTTGTGGCACTGGGGAATTCCATGGGGTTGGCTGTGAGTTTGGAGGATGTGGAAGAGTTGGTGGAGGACCATGATGAAGAGCTAACCACTACAGAGCTGCAAGAGCAACAGACCACAGCTCAGGAAATTGCTTCAGAGGAGGAGGAAGAGAGATGGAGGAAGGTGCCATCAAAGATTAAGAACATTTGTACAATGTGGACAGAGGTGCAAACAAATGAATAACAAAAAGGCACAATACTGTGACTGGAACAGTACACATATAACCTGCACATAGAAGAGAGGCGCTTACGACGACGTTTTGGCTTGACTTGGACCATTTACAAAGTCACTGTGCGACTTTGTAAATGGTCCAAGTCGGACCGAAACGTCGTCATAAGCTCCTCTTTTCTGTGTGTGGGTTATTTGTGTAAGATGCAAACATTTATGGATGAACATCACCCTGACAAAGCTGTTGCAGTATGTGTTGGCAACATGTACAATGACAATGTTGTGTCCCATTTTAGGGAAGTTTTAAAGAAATGCCAGAAACAGACCTCTCTGGAACACTTTTTTGAGTAACAGGGGTCCAGAGACTCTCAAGCTGGTCCTAGTGGCATTAAAAAATAAAGAAGGGAAGTAATCCCAGAAAAGGACTTGGTACGTGAAGTCCTTATGAAAGGGGATTCCCCTTCCAAACAATAGTACACATCCATCCTCTCCCCTCCTCCTGTCTCATCACTATCAATAAGTCTTCAATAAAGGTAAGTATTACGATAAACTTTATAAACCCTAGGCATTATTAGTCTAGGGGACTTTTCAAGGAGAATTGTTCTCTAGTTCTATCGTAATAAGGTTGTAGGGAGATCAACAAACATTTTAAAATGTATCTTTAATATAGAATAGATATTGTTATAGACAAAGTATTTTGTTGTACCTTATTCTTAATATATAAATAGACTTTATATATTACTTAATATGAAGACCTTCAATTTTTGTTGTATGAACCTTTCATATACAGTTGAACAAAAGTTACATTATCTCCTATTTTCTAAGGAGATTAGGTTAATGGCTTAGCAAACTCGAAGTCTCCACAGACGAGAACTTCTGTTTAAGGAAAATTTCACAATTTCTGGTGACTTAAGTGAGTAAAGTGAGTAAGCTGTGGAGACCTTCTCTACACAGAGAGAGGTGCTGTACTGTTTAATCTACCCCACTCACACCTGACGTCAGCTCGCTTCAGGCGAGTAGTGTAGACGTGAGGCCAAACAAATTGGTCGTTACCCATTTCCTCAGCAGAATAAATATATACATATAATGAAAAATGGGAAAGGTGAAAATGAATATTTAATATTATAAAGCTGATTACTCTCGTTTTAGCATTTAACGATGGTAATCGCAATATAATATTAGAAAGATGAACAACTATGAAAGACATATATCATAACTGCATCTCTGTGTAACACCCCTACCCTTAGGATAGTATGTAGTAATGGGAATTTTTGTTTTTTCTAAATGTTTTGTATCGAGAAGCATACGAATGATCATATCGAAGGGACTTCGGATCCGAGAGATGAGGCGTGTAGACAGCCAGACTTCTAGTATCCCGTTAGCGTTAATACATGCACATAAGCCTTCGGGGTAGCGGGAAAGGAGGCAGTAGCCAGCCTAGTCTCTCGATCAAATCCCAGCTCAATACAGCATGTTACCACACATACAGTAACTGTAAATAGACAAAACATTAAATATACAGAAATCTGAATGGTTTAAATCTTTAAAGTAAAAATTTAGACAATAGAATTGTCAAATGAATGAACTTTTTTAGGGACGCGAAAGATTGTCAGCAAGAACGTTACTCGGGCCTTTTATATGGTTAATGCTGAATGAATAGGGCTGAATTCTGAGAGCCCACCTCAGAATTCAGGCATTTTTTTATTTCATTGTATTTATAAATGTTAAGGGGTTGTGATTGGAAAATACTGATATTTTATGAGGCGACGTTCCCAGGTATACGTCGAAATACTCTAAAGAAACTACAAGGGCTAATGCCTCTTTTTCAACAGTTGAATAATTTCTTTGATGGGACTTTAACTTTGATGAAAAATAGCAAATGGGATGCAAAACTTTAGTATCTGATGAATTTTGTAGCAAGACTGCCCCTGTAGCATAGCAGCTAGCATCAATATGCAAGATAAAGGGTTTGTGAAAATTGGGACTTTGTAATACAGGAGAGGACGTAAGCAATCTTTTTAATTTTTCAAAAGCTTCATTACATTCCAGGGTCCATTTAAAGGTTACTCTAGGACTAGTTAATTCAGTCAGAGGAGCAGCTAATTGTGCAAAGTTGGGGCAAAATCTTCGGTAGTAGCTAATCATACCCAGAAATCTTTGCACTTCTTTTCTATCACTTGGAATAGGGAATTCAGTAATGGCTTTTACTTTAAGGTTAAGGGGTACCACTTTCCCTTGTCCTATTTGAAAGGCCAAGTATTTAATAGTGGCTTGTCCAAAAGCACACTTTGCTAGATTGATTGTGAAATTATAGCTATCTAGGGATTTGAATAAAGCTTCCAGTCGAATAAGGTGTTCTTCCCAAGAGTCGCTAAACACTACCAAATCATCAAGATATGCCTCGACTCCTTCCAAAGGTCGAGTTAGCTCGTTCATAAGTCTCTGAAAGGTTGAAGCCGCATTACATAAACCGAAGGGCATAACTCTATAATTGAACAAACCATCTTTAATTGCAAAGGCTGTTTTGTCTCTATCCTTTGGAGCCAGAGGGACTTGGTAATACCCTCACAGTAAATCAAGTCGACTCACGAATTTAGAGCTGGAGACAGTATCTATCAGGTCGTCTATTCGAGGAAGAGGGTATCCGTCTGGTATTGTGACAGAATTAAGCTTACGGTAGTCCATACACATGCGGAATGTTCCGTCTGGTTTGGGAACTAACAGGCAAGGTGACGCCCATGGACTCTTACTTCATTCCACAAGGCCATGTTCGAGAAGAAAGTCAACTTCTTGCTTGAACATCTGATGTTTAGCAGGGCTCACTCTATAAGGTGGTTGTTTGATTGGACGCGAATCGCGGAGCTCGACTTCGTGATACCCTAGAGTGCAAGTTTTTGGCACATCTCCAAATAAGCTTTTATAATTCAATATTAAGTTACTTATTTCTTGCCTTTTTAAATTGTCCAGATTGTTAAGAAGTTTATCAAGATTGAGTAGAGCCTCAGAATTTTTAAGGTGAACGTCGGCTCTTTTGACACCTTCTGATGATGTATTTTCTCTGATTGTCGATAAGGTAGTGATGGATGTGGTAGGTAGTGTTTTGGAATGATAAGATTTCAGTTGATTTATGTGAAATACTTTGTTCCTTTTTCCAGGTATCTTAACTACATAATTTACATCGTTTTCTTTACTCACGACTTCATAAGGACCTTGGTAACGTGGTAAGAGAGCATGGCTGGAAACAAACCTCTGAACCATTACTAAATCTTTAGGTTGAAATGAACGGGGTTTTGCTCGTTTGTTGTACCAAAGTTTCATTTTTCTTTGAACATTCGCAATATTTTCTGCGGCTAAGTCTCTAGCATAAGACAAACGTTCCTGCATCAGAGCTGGTGATGATTTTATAGAGGATGTTGTTTTGCCAGTCCAAGTATCTTTCAATACAACTAGTGGGCCTCGGACCTGATGCCTGTAGATGAGTTCAAACAGAGTGAAGCTCGTACTCTCTTGTTCACTGTTTCGTAATGCAAACAATAATAAAGGTATCCCCTCATCCCAATCTTGGGAAAACTGTTCACAGTATGCTCTTAGCATAGATTTTAGAGTCTGGTGAAAACGTTCCAGAGCTCCTTGGGATTGAGGGTGATAACTCGTGGACAACAAAGATTCTATACCCAAGTGGGACATTGCTTCTCTGAAGGTTTTAGAAGTAAAGTTCGTTCCTTGGTCTGACTGAATTTCTCTGGGGATTCCCACTTGAGAAAAGAACTTTAATAAGGAACGAACAATCACCCGAGAAGTAATTTTCCTAACAGGGATAGCTTCTGGATATCTTGTACTAGTATCCATGATTGTAAATAAATATTGGTTTCCCTGACGGGTCTTTGGCAGGGTTCCCACACAATCAATAATTAGACGAGAGAAAGGTTCTCCTCTTGCAGGAAGAGGAATTAGGGGGGCCGAGGAAGGTTTATGAGCAGGCTTACCTGCCTTCTGGCAAGTATGACATTCTTTAACGTATTTCTTCACCTTTTCCCCAATCTTAGGCCAATAAAAATGTTTTGCTATTTTTCCTAAAGTCTTCCTTGTCCCAAGATGTCCACCTAGAGGACTATTATGAGAAAATTCAAGAGTGGTATCTCGGAAAGAAGTTGGCAATACTACTAAACTCGTGTCTTTGGAACCATTACTTTTCTCCTTTTTCATAAGGATACCATCCTTGTAATAATAACAGTTTTCTAGTAGATTGGCCTGTTCCTCAGAAACTGCTATACAGTGGACCCCCGCATAACGATGGCATCGCATAGCGATTTTTCCGCATAACGATTACTTTTATCGCAAAATTTTTGCCCCGCATACCGATTAAAAACCCGCATACCGATTTTCGTCTGAGACGCGTCCAATGTGCCCTCAGCCAGCCTCACATGTGCCGCTCCGTCCCATTGTTTACCAGCCAGCCTCCGCGGTAACATCCAAGCATACACTCGGAATATTTCGTATTATTACAGTATTTTCGGTGCTGTTTCTGGAAAATAAGTGACCATGGGCCCCAAGAAAGCTTCTAGTGCCAACCCTACACCTCAAAGGGTAAGAATTACTATAGAGATGAAGAAAGAGATAATTGATAAGTATGAAAGTGGAGTGCGTATAGCCGACCTAGTCAAGCTGTACAAGAAACCCCAATCAACCATCGCTACTATTGTGGGCACCAGAAAGACAATCAAGGAAGCTGTTCTTGCCAAAGGTTCAACTGTGTTTTCGAAACAAAGATCGCAATTGATGGAAGATGTTGAGAGACTCTTATTGGTGTGGATAAATGAAAAACAGATAGCAGGAGATAGCGTCTCTCAAGCGATCATATGTGAAAAGGCTAGGAAGTTGCATGACGATTTAATTAAAAAAATGCCTGCAACTAGTGATGATGTGAGTGAATTTAAGGCCAGCAAAGGTTGGTTTGAGAGATTTAAGAAGCGTAGTGGCATCCATAGTGTGATAAGGCATGGTGAGGCTGCCAGTTCGGACCACAAAGCGGCTGAAAAATATGTGCAGGAATTCAAGGAGTACATAGAAACTGAAGGACTGAAACCTGAACAAGTGTTTAATTGTGATGAAACAGGCCTGTTCTGGAAGAAAATGCCAAGCAGGACCTACATTACTCAGGAGGAAAAGGCACTCCCAGGACATAAGCCTATGAAAGACAGGCTTACTTTGTTGATGTGTGCCAATGCTACTGGTGATTGCAAAGTGAAGCCTTTATTAGTGTATCACTCTGAAACTCCCAGAGCGTTCAGGCAAAAGAATGTCCTCAAGGATAATTTGTGTGTGCTGTGGAGGGCAAACAGTAAGGCATGGGTCACTAGGGAATTTTTCTATAACTGGTTACACCATGCATTTGCCCCCAATGTGAAAAATTACCTAACTGAAAAGAAATTAGAACTTAAGTGCCTCCTGGTGTTAGACAATGCCCCTGGTCATCCTACAGACGTGTCAGAGCGACTTTATGGGGACATGAGCTTCATTAAGGTGAAGTTTTTGCCTCCTAATACCACTCCTCTCCTGCAGCCCATGGACCAGCAGGTTATTTCCAACTTCAAGAAACTGTACACAAAAGCTCTGTTTGAAAGGTGCTTTGTAATGACCTCAGAAACTCAACTGACTCTAAGAGAGTTTTGGAGAGATCACTTTAATATCCTCAATTGTGTAAACCTTATAGGTAAGGCTTGGGAGGAAGTGACAAAGAGGACCTTGAACTCTGCTTGGAAGAAACTGTGGCCAGAATGTGTAGACAAAAGGGATTTTGAAGGGTTTGAGGCTAACCCTGAGAATACTGTGCCAGTTGAGGAATCCATTGTGGCATTGGGAAAGTCCTTGGGGTTGGAGGTTAGTGGGGAGGATGTGGAAGAGTTGGTGGAGGAGGACAATGAAGAACTAACCACTGATGAGCTGCTAGATCAACTTCAACAGCAAGAGGCCACACCTGAGGAAATTGCTTCGGAGGAGGGGAGAGAGAAATTGAAGAAGTTGCCTACTTCAAAGATTAAGGAAATCTGTGCAAAGTGGCTTGAAGTGCAAACCTTCATGGATGAAAATCACCCTCACACAGCTATTGCAAGCCGTGCTGGTGATTATTACACTGACAATGTTGTGAAACACTTTAGGCAAGTCATAAAGGAACGAGAGGTACAGGCCACTATGGACAGATATCTTGTGCGAAAGAAGTCCAGTGACTCTGAAGCTGGCCCTAGTGGCATTAAAAGAAGAAGGGAAGTAACCCCAGAAAAGGACTTACTACCTCAAGTCCTAATGGAAGGGGATTCCCCTTCTAAACACTAACACACTCTCTCCCCTCCTCCCATCCCATCAATCATCACCAGATCTTCAATAAAAGTAAGTGTCATTTAATTGTGCATGCCTTTTTCAGTTTGTGTGTATTAAAATTAACATTTCATGTGGTAAAAAAATTTTTTTTTCATACTTTTGGGCGTCTTGCACGGATTAATTTTATTTCCATTATTTCTTATGGGGAAAATTGATTCGCATAACGATTATTTCGCATAACGATGAGCCCTCTTGCACGGATTAAAATCGTTAACCGGGGGTCCACTGTACTTCTACAATTATTCAAGTCTGGATCTAAAGTTTGAGCCTGAATCAGGTCATTTCTTCCGAGACCTTTTCCAGCGGAACACTCAGGGTTAATCATGGTTTGACTTGGTTTAAAGGTTCCAGTTTGTATTGCCTTACTGAATAGCAAATCTAAACCCAGGTCTTTATTTTCGGATGGCTCTCCACAATCTGCGGAGCGAGACATTGCACGAGTAATAATGTTCAAGGGAAATAATGCTGGACCTTCGTTTAATGCTTCCAAAGCATAGTGGGTTTCAGAAGAGTTATTTATCACCATCGGTTCTTTACAAATACCTTGGTGGTATACATCATTTCCGATCAACAGTCCAACACCCTGAATGGGGAATTCTTTACTAGATACTCCAACAGTTATCCAACCCACATAGTCAGGGATTTCCAAAAACACTTTATGCAATGGTACTTTAATTAAGGCACCACCATACGCCTCTAACAAGACTTCTATCTTGGTGTCTGAGTGATTATCAAGGGGTAATATGTCTGTCCTCAATAAAGACAGATAACTCCCTGTGTCTTGAAATGTAGTGACGTTAACTAACCTTTTTTCGTCGAGGCTGACTTTTCCTGTAGCAAGGTAAGGTTCCATGGCCTCGTGTACCTTGGTTTCAGAATGTAGTCATCTCGTCTGTTGGGTCTCTGGATGGGACGACTCCAAGTTCGTTCTTACAGGCCGGGCTTTAGCTTGGACCTGGGAGGAGATCACTTGAGTAGGGTATCTCCTGGGATTTTCATAGTTCCGTTCATTTTTCTTTCTACATTGGTTTTCCAAATGTCCCGATTTGTGGCAGTAATTACAAATCCGTTGGGGAACATCTTCCTTTTTAAGACGAATATTTTCCGTAACTGGAATTACTATCCCAGTTTGGAGAACGCACCATATACGCTCTTTCAAACTTTGAATCTTTCTTGGGATTTTTCCGAAAAGTCTCTTGACGTTTACTCTTACCCGTCATCTGGTGAGCTATCTCATAATGATCAGCTATCGACGCAGTTTCTATTAGCGTTGAGGCTGAACGTCCGATAAGGTAAGTATGTAGGTCGTCCGTCAAATAATTGAGGAAATTTTCATTTAAAATCAATTGAGAAAGGGATTCCACTGTACATGTATTGTATTGACATGTATTGAAGCCCTAAGCCATCTCTCAAATGCTGCCTGTTTCCCTCGGGCAAACTCTACCCAGGACTGCTGTGGGTTGCGCTTCAAAGTCCGGAATGACCATAGATAACTAGCAGGCAACAAGTCGTAAGCGTCCAATACAGTTTTCTTTATTGTCTCATAGTGAGAATACTGGTCGAAGGGTAAGGACGCTGTGCTAGCCTGTGCTTTTCCCGTCCAGGTAGTGTGTATCAGGGCCGCCCAATGTTCCCTGGGCCACTTCATAATTTGAGCCTGGTTTTCAAAGGCTTCAAAAAATGCGTCGAGGTTTTCTTCACAGAATCTGGGAACCATGGCGGCCGCTTGATGAACATTGAATGTCTCGACTCTTGGTGCTGGACGAGATTCAATTTTTCCTGGGTCGAGTTGTCTATCACGTCTGATGGATTCTCTTTCAAACTCTTCATGTTTAAACTTACGTTGGGCTTCAATGTATGTAGTTTGTAATATCAAGAAGCGTTCTAATCTCTCGAATTGTTCCGGAGAGTGGATCTCTGGAGGAATTTGAATGGAGTTCCATTGGGAAAACTCTGGATTATTCCTCACAGGAGCTCTGGGTTCCGTCAATGTAGAGAATGTGGTTGTTCCTGGTGTACTACCGGTGAAGTCTAGGGTTTCCCAAGTGGTCTGAGCTTGAGACGAAACTGGTCTTGGAGTCTTAGGTCTCGTTGATATGTCCTTAGTAGCTACTGAAGGCATTTCCATCTCATTTACTAATGTCTGCTGATCAAATTGTGAAATTACACTTTCATTATCTTCTAAATCCTCGCCGGAGTCTTCTTCTGGGGCTTCTGGAAAAAGTAAATTCCGAATGATAGCCCGTAGGGTAACAAAAGTACAGTGGACCCTCAACCAGCGATATTAATCCGTTCCTGAGAGCTCATTGTTAGTCAAAATTATCGTTAGTCAAGTTAATTTTCCCCATAAGAAATAATGGAAATCAAATTAATCCGTGCAAGACACCCAAAAGTATTGAATAAAAATTTTTTTACCACATGAAATATTAATTTTAATACACACAAACTGAAGATTACATGCGCAGTTACATGACACTTACCTTTATTGAGGATCTGGTGATGATTGATGGGATGGGAGGAGGAGAGAGGTGTTAGTGTTTAGAAGGGGAATCCCCTTCCATTAGCACTTGAGGCAGCAAGTCTTTTTCTGGGGTTACTTCCCTTGTTCTTTTAATGCCACTAGGACCAGCTTCAGAGTCACTGGACTTCTGTCGCACAACATACCTGTCCATAGATACCTGTACCTCTCGTTCCTTTATGACTTTCCTAAAGTGGTTCACAACATTGTCAGTGTACAGGTTGCCAACACAGCTTGCAGTAGCTGTGTCAGGGTGATTTTCATCAATAAAGAAGGTTTGCACTTCAAGCCACTTTGCACACATTTCCTTTATCTTAGAAGTAGGCAACTTCTTCAATTTCTCTCTCCCCTCCTCCGAAGCAGTTTCCTCAGGTCTGCCCTCTTGCTGTTCAAGATGATCTAGCAGCTCATCAGTGGTTAGTTCTTCACTGTCCTCCACCACCAACTCTTCCACATCCTCCCCACTAACCTCCAACCCCAAGGACTTCCCCAATGCCACAATGGATTCCTTAACTGGCATAGGATTCTCAGGGTTAGCCTCAAACCCTTCAAAATCCCTTTTGTCTACACATTCTGGCCACAGTTTTTTCCAAGCAGAGTTCAATGTCCTCTTAGTCACTTCCTCCCAAGCCTTACCTATAATGTTTGCACAATTGAGGATGGTAAAATGATCTTTCCAAAACTCTCTTAGAGTCAGTTGAGTTTCTGAGGTGACTACAAAGCACCTTTCAAACAGCTTTTGTGTACAGTTTCTTGAAGTTGGAAATAACCTGCTGGTTCATGGGCTGCAGGAGAGGAGTGGTATTAGGAGGCAAAAACTTCACCTTAATGAAGCTCATGTCCCTAGAAAGTCACTCTGCTACATCTGTAGGATGACCAGGGGCATTGTCTAATACCAGGAGGCACTTAAGGTCTAATTTCTTTTCAATTAGGTAATTTTTCACATTGGGGGCAAATGCTTGGTGTAACCAGTCATAGAAAAAGTCCCTAGTGACCCATGCCTTACTGTTTGCCCTCCACAGCACACACAAATTAGCTTGAGGACATTGTTTTTCCTGAACACTCTGGGGGTTTCAGAGTGATACACCAATACAGGCTTCACTTTGCAATCACCACTAGCATTGGCACACATCAACAGAGTAAGCCTGTCTTTCATAGGCTTATGTCCTGGGAGTGCCTTTTCCTCCTGAGTAATGTACGTCCTGCTTGGCATTTTCTTCCAAAACAGGCCTGTTTCGTCACAATTGAACACTTGTTCAGATTTCAGTCCTTCACTGTCTATGTACTCCTTGAAGTCCTGCACATATTTTTCAGCCGATTTGTGGTCCGAACTGGCAGCCTCACCATGCCTTATCACACTATGAATGCCACTACGCTTCTTAAATCTCTCAAACCAACCTTTGCTGGCCTTAAATTCACTCACATCACTAGTTGCTGGCATTTTTTTAATTAAATCGTCATGCAACTTCCTAGCCTTTTCACATATGATCGCTTGAGAGATGCTGCCTCCTGCTATCTGTTTCTCGTTTATCCACTCCAATAACAGTCTCTCAACATCTTCTATCACTTGCGATCTCAGTTTCGAAAACATAGTTGCACCTTTGGCAAGAACAGCTTCCTTGATTGCCGTTTTCTTGCCCACAATAGTAGTGATGGTTGATTGGGGTTTATTATACAACCTGACCAGCTCAGAGATACGCACTCCACTTTCATATTTATCAATGATCTCTTTCTTCATCTCCATAGTAATTCTCACCCTTTTTGCTGTAGGGTTGGCACTAGAAGCTTTCTTGGGGCCCGTGGTGACTTTGCAGGTGCAATCACTAAAAAGGCTGTGATAATATGAAATGTTCCAGTTGTATGTTTGGAAGCGACCGCGGTGGCTGGCTGGCTTGTAAACACTGGCACCAAAGGGACAAGTGAGGCGCGCTCAGGCCAAAGTGGACGCGTATGGTACGGAACGAATAGCGCTGGTCGGGTTTTTAAGCGCTAGTCGAGGCAAAATTTTTGCGTTAAAATGTATCGTTAGTCAGATTTATCGTTAATCGATGCCATCACTGGTTGAGGGTCCACTGTATAGTGCTTGTCATGCTTTACTCCGAGAGACTTTGCTATTTGCCAACAAGTTTGTAACTTTAACGTATTCAGTCGTTCAACTGTAAGGTCTTCAAACCTGGCGGTTAATTCAGCCATATTTTATAAGTCTGTATTTCAAGGTTCAGTCTCCAGGACAGTAGGTCCCCATTTATTACGATAAACTTTATAAACCCTAGGCGTTGTTAGTCTAGGGGACTTTTCAAGGAGAATTGTTCTCTAGTTCTATCGTAATAAGGTTGTAATGAGATAAACAAACATTTTAAAATGTATCTTTAATATAGAATAGATATTGTTATAGACAAAGTATTTTGTTGTACCTTATTCTTAATATATAAACAGACTTTATATATTACTTAATATGAAGACCTTCAATTTTTGTTGTATGAACCTTTCATATACAGTTGAACAAAAGTTACATTATCTCCTATTTTCTAAGGAGATTAGGTTAATGGCTTAGCAAACTCGAAGTCTCCACAGACGAGAACTTCTGTTTAAGGAAAATTTCACAATTTCTGGTGACTTAAGCGAGTAAAGTGAGTAAGCTGTGGAGACCTTCTCTACACAGAGAGAGGTGCTGTACTGTTTAATCTACCCCACTCACACCTGATGTCAGCTCGCTTCAGGCGAGTAGTGTAGACGTGAGGCCAAACAAATTGGTCGTTACCCATTTCCTCAGCAGAATAAATATATACATATAATGAAAAATGGGAAAGGTGAAAATGAATATTTAATATTATAAAGCTGATTACTCTCGTTTTAGCATTTAACAATGGTAATCGCAATATAATATTAGAAAGATGAACAAATATGAAAGACATATATCATAATTGCATCTCTGCATAACATTAAGTGTTATTTTAGTAATGTTTTATTCTGCATGTCTGATTGTTTTCTGTTTTGGTAAATGTATATTTCATGTAAAAAAAAATTTTTTTTTAATACTTTTGGGTGTCAGGAATGGATTCATTGGATTTCCATCATTTCTTATGGGGAAAATTAATTCGAAATTTGTCAGATTCGGGTTTAGTCACTCTATATACAATACAATTTCTATTTCTTTGCAAGTTTACATTGAGATTCTGTAGTTACAATAATGATTTGCAGTGCAGAGAGAGCCACTATGATTCCATGGCATTATGGGCAGACTAAATTAATGGCTTACAGACTACTTAATACAAGAGAAATTGATCATAGTTTGTTTAAGTTGTACATTTGTCTTTATTTAAAGCAGACAGTAAGTTAACTCAAGTTACAATCTGGGGACATTACATTGGGACAATTTGAAAATATTTTGTAGGTTGTGTATTATTTATTTTTATTTTATTATCACACTGGCCAATTCCCACCAAGGCAGGGTGGCCCAAAAAAGAAAAACTTTCACCATCATTCACTCCATCACTGTCTTGCCAGAAGGGTGCTTTACACTACAGTTTTTAAACTGCAACATTAACACCCCTCCTTCAGAGTGCAGGCACTGTACTTCCCATCTCCAGGACTCAAGTCCGGCCTGCCGGTTTCCCTGAACCCCTTCATAAATGTTACTTTGCTCACACTCCAACAGCACGTCAAGTATTAAAAACCATTTGTCTCCATTCACTCCTATCAAACACGCTCACACATGCCTGCTGGAAGTCCAAGCCCCTCGCACACAAAACCTCCTTTACCCCCTCCCTCCAACCTTTCCTAGGCCGACCCCTACCCCGCCTTCCTTCCACTACAGACTGATACACTCTTGAAGTTATTCTGTTTCGCTCCATTCTCTCCACATGTCCGAACCACCTCAACAACCCTTCCTCAGCCCTCTGGGCAACAGTTTTGGTAATCCTGCACCTCCTCCTAACTTCCAAACTACGAATTCTCTGCATTATATTCACACCACACATTGCTCTCAGACATGACATCTCCACTGCCTCCAGCCTTCTCCTTGCTGCAACATTCATCACCCATGCTTCACACCCATATAAGAGCGTTGGTAAAACTATGCTCTCATACATTCCCCTCTTTGCCTCCAAGGACAAAGTTCTTTGTCTCCACAGACTCCTAAGTGCACCACTCACCCTTTTCCCCTCATCAATTCTATGATTCACCTCATCTTTCATAGACCCATCTGCTGACACGTCCACTCCCAAATATCTGAATACATTCACCTCCTCCATACTCTCTCCCTCCAATCTGATATCCAATCTTTCATCACCTAATCTTTTTGTTATCCTCATAACCTTACTCTTTCCTGTATTCACTTTCAATTTTCTTCTTTTGCACACCCTACCAAATTCATCCACCAATCTCTGCAACTTCTCTTCAGAATCTCCCAAGAGCACAGTGTCATCAGCAAAGAGCAACTGTGACAACTCCCACTTTATGTGTGATTCTCTATCTTTTAACTCCACGCCAAGACCCTCGCATTTACTTCTCTTACAACCCCATCTATAAATATATTAAACAACCACGGTGACATCACACATCCTTGTCTAAGGCCTACTTTTACTGGGAAATAATTTCCCTCTTTCCTACATACTCTAACTTGAGCCTCACTATCCTCGTAAAAACTCTTCACTGCTTTCAGTAACCTACCTCCTACACCATACACCTGCAACATCTGCCACATTGCCCCTCTGTCCACCCTGTCATACGCCTTTTCCAAATCCATAAATGCCACAAAGACCTCTTTAGCCTTATCTAAATACTGTTCACTTATATGTTTCACTGTAAACACCTGGTCCACACACCCCCTACCTTTCCTAAAGCCTCCTTGTTCATCTGCTATCCTATTCTCCGTCTTACTCTTAATTCTTTCGATAATAACTCTAGCATACACTTTGCCAGGTTTACTCAACAGACTTATCCCCCTATAATTTTTGCACTCTCTTTTATCCCCTTTGCCTTTATACAAAGGAACTATGCATGCTCTCTGCCAATCCCTAGGTACCTTACCCTCTTCCATACATTTATTAAATAATTGCACCAACCACTCCAAAACTATATCCCCACCTGCTTTTAACATTTCTATCTTTATCCCATCAATCCCGGCTGCCTTACCCCCTTTCATTTTACCTACTGCCTCACGAACTTCCCCCACACTCACAACTGGCTCTTCCTCACTCCTACAAGATGTTGTTTCTCCTTGCCCTATACACGAAATCACAGCTTCCCTATCTTCATCAACATTTAACAATTCCTCAAAATATTCCCTCCATCTTCCCAATACCTCTAACTCTCCATTTAATAACTCTCCTCTCCTATTTTTAACTGACAAATCCATTTGTTCTCTAGGCTTTCTTAACTTGTTAATCTCAGTCTAAAACTTTTTCTTATTTTCAACAAAATTTGTTGATAACATCTCACCCACTCTCTCATTTGCTCTCTTTTTACATTGCTTCACCACTCTCTTAACCTCTCTCTTTTTCTCCATATACTCTTCCCTCCTTGCATCACTTCTACTTTGTAAAAACTTCTCATATGCTAACTTTTTCTCCCTTACTACTCTCTTCACATCATCATTCCACCAATCGCTCCTCTTCCCTCCCGCATCCACTTTCCTGTAACCACAAACTTCTGCTGAACACTCTAACACTACACTTTGTGTATATCAATAGTAAATATTTAAGTTATATTATTGGAATATAATATTGAGCATTGGTGAAAGTAGTTTACAGTATTAGAATGCTACAATATGGTGTAAGGCAGTATAGTTTTGTGCAGGTATTTATACTACAGTGTAATATATTAAGTTATGTATGAACTCTGGGTATTTAAATTTTGAGGTGTTAAGATTTAGGTAATTGAGAGATCTTTTGGCAAATTTAAGTAATGAGTATTGATTATTTAGTTTAGGGTGCATAGATGGTTTTTGAGAAGAATCTTAAATTGATGTTCAGACTGGGTTACTTTAGTATTTACTGGTAATGAGTTCCAAATTTTGGGGCCCTTGATGTGCATAGAGTTCTTACATAGTATGATGTGGACATGGGGTACATCAAAAAGTGATCTGTGTCTTGTGTTATGGTCGTGCATCCTATTAAGGTTGGTGTATTGTATTGTATTGTAGTGACTTTCATGCTTATCTTAGTGTCATCTGCAAATGATGATACAAAAGTGTGATGGGTGTTTTTATCTATATCTACTATGAGGATGAGAAACAACTGAGGTGCCAGGACAGTGCCTTGGGGCACTGAACTTTTTACCTCGCTGGAACGGATTAATTATGAAAACAGGGGGTCCACTGTATGTACTAACCCATGGTCCTGAAAGCTAGTCACACTTTCACATGGTGTTTGCAGCCCATTTCTAAGTTAGGTTAGGTTACAATGGAAAAAATATAAATATAAATTTAGCTAAATAATTTACTGCATGAACAGAAAATGTGCAGCCACTGCGTGTGGCCCATGTAACTATGACTTACTTTAACTGTTCAAGGTTCCATCAACAACCTTCCATCTGACTTTTTACAACAATGCCATGGAGTCTGTAGTTAAGAGGATGGGATGTGTATATACCATGTACAAACACTATGTGTGTTATTAGAATTCTTGCACTGTATGGCACTCCTCAAAACAAGGTACAATATCTTTGTGTTGTGGAGGTCTTCTCATGGTGTGACCACACACACCCAACATCTCTTCTGAGCCTTTTTTTCTTCTTCTTAATAGGAGGAATTAGTGCTAATTAGTGGTTGTGATTTCCAGGCATCGCGCAATATAGAATTTGTTCACTACGGCAGCAGTATGATGCTGGGGATGTAATATGGTATATTTTTATATTATTTGTCTTAGCAGAAAACCAGTAAAGCATCTGAATTTTTGGGAATGTCCAAAGTTCCTCGACTTGTACTCTCCGGAATGCAGGCGAGAAAGATATTTTAAATTACAGTGGAACCTCGACTTGAGTTTAATATGTTCCGTGACCTAGCTCGTAACTCAGTTTGCTCGTACAGTGGAACCTCGGTTTTTGTACTCCCTAAACTGTATGTAAAACTATAGTTATTCTTTATAAAATATATTTTTTGGTTAACATTTCCCATAAGAAATAATGTAAATCCAATTAATCCATTCTAGATGCCCAAAAATATTAACAAAAAATGCTTTTTGTACAGAATAACTATAGTTTTACATGCAGACTAGGGCATACAAAAACAGAGGTTCCACTGTATGTCAAATCAACTTTCCTCATTTAAATTAATTGAAATGCCATTAATCCGTTCCAGCGGAATTCCTACTCTCGGGAGGCAGGACAAAATACAGTGGACCCTCGAGTTTCGGCAGCATCAACTTTCGTGAAATCTGACTTTCGGCAAGTTTTTTCGGCAAAATTTGGCCTCGAGTTTCGTGATTAGACTCGTGATTCGGCGACCGTCCGGTACCCGTCTGCCCGCCACCGTGCACACAAAACCAGTCTCCCACGCCATTCACACTTAGTGTGCCATTGTTTACCAACACGTGACCACCCTGCGGGTTCATACGTAATAATCCATTGTTTTTTGTGATTGCAACTGCTAAATAAGTCACCATGGGCCCAAGGAAAGCTAGTGCAAGCCCTTTGGTAAAGAAAGCGAAGAACATGATCCAGAGGGATTTTGAAGGGTTTGAGGCAGACCCTGATCCTGCCGACCCTCTGCCTGTTGTGGAAGGTGTTGTGGCATTGGGCAAGTCCATGGGGTTGGAGGTGAGTGATGGGGATGTGGAAGAGTTGGTGGAGGACCACAGGGAAGAGCTAACCACTGACGAACTGCAAGAGCTTCAACTGGAACAGCATCAGACCACAGCTGAGGAACTTGCTTCAGAGGAGGAGGAAAAGAGAGTGAAGGAGGTGCCTTCTTTGGTGATTAAGGACATGTGTTCAAAGTGGAATGAGTTGCAAAGTTTTGTTGAAAAGTATCACCCTGACCAAGCTGAAACAAGCCATATCTGCAACATGTTCAGTGACAAAACCTTGTCCCACTTCAGGCAAATCATAAAGAAATGCCAGAAACAGAACTCTCTGGACAGATATTTTGTGTGACAGGGGTCCAGCAACTCTCAAGATGTTCCCAGTGGCATTAAAAGAAGGGAAGTAACCCCAGAAAAGGACTTGCTACCTGAAGTTCTAATGGAAGGAGATTCTCCTTCCAAACAATAGTGTACACCTTCCTCCTATCCCCTCCTCCCATCTTCCATCCACCCAGAAGTCTTCAGTAAAGGTAAGTGTAATGTTATTATTATTTTTTATATGCATGTACTTGATTTCTGATTGTTTTCAGTATGTAAATTTTTGGGTGTCTGGAATGGATTAATTTTATTTCCATTATTTCTTACGGGGAAAATTGTTTCGAGTTTCGTGAATTTCGACTTTCGGCAGGCTCTCTGGAACGGATTAATCACGAAACTTGGGGGGGGGGTCCACTGTACTTCAATATAATGCTAATATCAACTCTACGGCTTATTTATCTATTACAATTGATCTGATATTACATAATAAACAATATAAATAACATAGAAACATGATATATACTCTAGAATGAATAAAATGTCATTATGTGATGAGTGATGGCGGTCATTCCTGCTCCCGCTCTGACCATTTCTTTCCATGCTCTTATTATAAGAGAAAACAGAGTGTTTATGAGGCTAACTGCACTAGATCACTAGTTTCATAAGGAAAACACTGAAACAGCATGTTTATAAATAAGAAATATTGTATAAAAATGTAATAAAACATAATAGAGAATGTAAAGAAATTAACTGGTTTTATAAAGTGTATGTACATATTTATCTTGGAGAAGAGATGCTGGCAGAGCGGCCTATGCTGTCAGTGGCCCTATAAACCCTAACAACAACAACAACAACAACATTGGAGGAGTTCATTTTGTTTCATCCTTTTTCTGTTGCTTACTCACTTAACTTACTTGCTACACTTTATCGCTAAACTTAACTGCTACAATTTTTTTTTTCACTTCACTTTTCACAGAATTACTTGCTACACTCTTAATGCTACAACCCACAACCTGCACACCTCGCTTGTGTTTATGATTTCATGCTTTAATTCCATGGACATCATCACCTTTTTCTTCTCAACACTATCCTTTGCACTTACTTTCTTAGGACCCATGGTTAGAAAAAGAAACTTGGCAAAATAACTGCACAAAACACAAGAGAAATGCTTCCACGGTGAGGTAGACAGTGCATTGCTCAGCGGATGTTGTGGCATTCGCTGCACCAACTAGTGGTGGCGTTTTGAAGCTCACTCATTATTATTATAATGGGGAAGTGCTAAGCCTGTAGGATTATACAGCGCCTGTAGGGGGAGGGGATGGAAGGTACCGACTTGATTTAGGGAACTGGAGCACAGATCCAATTCCCTAGATCAAGAGCCCCTCACCAGCATTAAGGACCCTCCCTTGAGGGGGAAGCACGCTCGTAACTAATTTTGGCTCGTAACTCAGAGCAAAAAAAAATAGACTGAGTGACATCTCGTATCTCGAAAAACTCGTATGTTGGGGCACTCGTAAGTCGAGGTTCCACTGTATAATTTCCAGGTGGAAATTATAATGCATCTTTCTCACCGTCGTTCCAGGGAGTACAGTTCACTCTCTTATGTGAGGTAAGGGTAGTTGAAAAAAAAGCAAAGTGTAGGAGTGTGGGTTGCAGAACATGATAGAGAATTTTGGAGAGTATCCCTACCATCTTCAAGACTGAGCATTTAACCCTTTCAGGGTCTAGAGGCCAAATTTCAAAGGGTGCACCAGTGTCCAAAAATTTGAAAAAAAAAAAAATTATTTTTTCTTTCGAAATGGTAGAGAATCTTTTTCTGAAGGTAATAAAACAAAAAGTACAAAATTTGATGGAAAATTGACGAAAGTATGCTCTCGCGAATTTTGATGTGTCGGCGATATTTATGAATCGGCAATTTTGCCGACTTTGACTCCCATTTTAGGCCAATTACATTATTCCAGTCGACCAAATTCTTAGCTCTTTCACTAGTATTACCTCTATTCTATCGATTGAGCACAAGAAATCGCCCAGTCAACCGTTTCAACTACAAAATAAAGTGATCGGAAATTGGTAATTTGGCCAATTTAACACAAAGTTCAAAATATTCCAATTTCAAAATAGGGTCCAGAATAAACAATGCAGGCATTCCTGGCACTAAACTAACATTTCCTCTGCTCATTAGTTATGTTTTCAGGCTTTACAAATGAATTCCATTTTGATTTTTTATTCACATAATGAATTTTTATTCAAACCAAAAAATAGAAGATTTACTGTTATGCAATATTGTAATAATTGTATAAATATCATCATCACATTTGTGAATGTATATTAGATCCACCAGCTGGCGTGTATTAGACATGTGAGGTCGTTTGTTTACTCTTGAACATCGACAAAAATTTAACATTTCCGCTACTTTGAGTTCAGTTTCAAGCCATTTCCAGTAATAAAACCAATCAAAATCATCTCTACTTCTGCAATATATCTTCCATTCTATCAATTGAGACCAAGAAATCGCAAATACTACTATAAAAAACATACGAAAAATACTGCACAGTCGCTGTTTTAAAAAAAAATCACCGTCTCAGTTTTTTTTCTCTCATTATACGTACACTGTGTGCTGCAGGATTTGTTTTATGTGGTGCACACATACCACATAGATGTATTCTCTCATATCTAGGCCCAAATGTACCACTCACAGTTTATCAGAGTGAGCTGAGCTCATGGCATAGATCTACGGTTTGGACCCTGAACATAAAGCCGTAGATCTACGGCACGGACCCTGAAAGGGTTAATTCAATTTGCTGTCTACTATTTGACCTAGGAATTTTCCCTCATTCAATGCTATTTTAGAATACAACCTCTCCTTACTTAATGATGGAGTTTCGTTCTTAAGACCACGTTGGTAAATGAATTCGTCGCTAAGTGAGAAGCATACTATAATGATGGTTTGTATCAACCATCTTTGATAATGTTTTAATGTCACCTTTGCACCACTTATAACATTTTTATTATATTTTTAAATATTTATACAGCAGTGTACTGTACAGTGGACCCTCAGTTGACGACGTCATCAGATAATGTAAAAGTTGGATAACAACACATTTTTGTGTCAAAATATTGGCTCAGTTAACGACAAAGAACTTGGTTGAAGTCGTTTGTTTCGAACGTGTCCATGCAGCCTGAGCAACATGGCCACTCCATGTACAGCCAGTGTGCCATTGTTTACAAGCCAGTGAGGATGATTCCATGCGTACATGCGATACATTTTGCATTACTCCATTTTTTTTAGTGCTCGTAACTGCTAAATAAGCCACCATGGGCCCAAAGAAAGCTTCTAGTGCCAGCCCTGTGGTAAAGAGAGTGAGAAACACTATAGAATTCAAGAAAAAGTTGGTAGAAAGATATGAAAGTGGTGGTGGTAGAGGGTGGTAGTGATGGTGGTACACCAGCCAGGGTACTTCCCCACATACCAGCCAGGGTACTTCCCCACATACCAGCCAGGGTACTTCCCTACATACCAGCCAGGGTACTTCCCTACATACCAGCCAGGGTACTTCCCCACACACCAGCCAGGGTACTTCCCCACACACCAGCCAGGGTACTTCCCCACACACCAGCCAGGGTACTTCCCCACATACCAGCCAGGGTACTTCCCCACATACCAGCCAGGGTACTTCCCCACATACCAGCCAGGGTACTTCCCCACACACCAGACAACGTACTTCCCCACACACATGATTTGATTTGAGTGGGACTTGCACATGATTGAATAGAATTATCAAAGCTTATTGCTTTGGAAGCATTGAAAATTGGGTTGGGCAAATACGATTCTGTTAGTGGGATGGTTTGTGAAGGACCTGCCTAGTATGGGCCAACAGGCCTGCTGCAGTGTTCCTGCTTTCTTATGTACAAACATTTATGGATGAACATCACCCTGACACAGCTGTTGTAGGCTGTGCTGGCAACATCTATAATGACAATGTTGTGTCCCATTTTAAGGAAATTTTAAAGAAAAGTCAGAAACAGAGCTCTCTGGACAGATATTTAGTGGCACAGGTGTGCAGTGACTCTCAAGGTGGTCCTAGTAGCATTAAAAAACAAAGAAGGGAAGTAACCCCGGAAAAGGACTTGGTACCTGAAGTCTTTATGGAAGGGGATTCCCCTTCCAAACAACAGTACACATCCATCCTCTCCCCTCCTCCCATCTCATCACTCATTAATAAGTCTTCAATAAAGGTAAGTGTCATTTTAATATTGTTTATTCTGCATGTCTCATTGTTTTCTGTGTAGGGAACTGTATAATTCATGTAAAAAAATTACGGCGGACCCTCGGGTAACGCCTTTAATCCATTCCAGAGAGCTAGCCTTTAACCGATTTAGCCTTTAGCTGAATTAATTTTCCCAATAAGAAATAATGGAAATCCAGTTAATCTGTTCCAGACACCCAAAAGTATTAAACAAAATAATTTTTTTTACATGAAATATACATTTCCCTACACAGAAAACAATGATACATGCACAATAAACAATACTGAAATGACAACTTTATTGTGGACTTGTTGATGAGTGATGAGATGGGACATTGTTTTTCCTGAACATTCTGGGACATGCAGGGAGTGTAGCAGGCATGCAGGGAGTGTAGCAGGCATGCAGGGAGTGCAGCAGGCATGCAGGGAGTGCAGCAGGCATGCAAGGAGTGCAACAGGCATGCAGGGAGTGTAGCTGACATGCAGGGAGTGTAGCAGGTATGCAGGGAGTGTAGCAGGTATGCAGGGAGTGTAGCAGGTATGCAGGGAGTGTAGCAGGTATGCAGGGAGGGAGGGAGAGTAGCATGGAGGGAAGGAGTGTAGCAGGGAGAGTAGCAGGTAGGCAGGGAGTGTAGCAGGCAGGGAGGGAAGTAACCCCAGAGAGGGCTTTGATCCCTGAAATCCTTATGGAGGGGGATTCCTCTTTCAAACAATAATCAGTCCTCCCTCTCTTCTCCCTGTCTTCCATAAGCCAACAAGAGTCTTCAATAAAGGTATATGTAATAGTGATTTAAATGTTTATTTATTTATTTTATTTAGTTCTCATTGTTTTGTGCATGTAAAACTATAATTAATCTTTAAAAAATGTATTTTTTTGTTAGTATTTTTGGGTGTCTGGAATGGATTAATTTCGGTTTTAGGCCATTTTGGTTTTAGGCCGACCTTCTGGAATGGATTACGGCCGATAACCGAGGGTCCACTGTAAACACAGTACAGTAGAACCTCGGTTTTCATATGCCCCAGTTTTTTGTAGGATTCGGTTTTCGAAATTTTGTCCCAGTTTTTGTACATCTGCTCGGTTTTCATAGAGTTGAAAATGGTCCATACCAAACACATCCACATGTTTACCATCTATTGTGTTTCTCACTTTCTTTACCACAGGGGCTCCACTAGCAAGTTTCTTTGGGCTCATGGTAACTTATTTCACAGCCGCACAAGCACCAAACACAATGAATTAATAGTGAAATGCTTGAATGAGCGTGCAGGTTAGTGTTCACTCGAGCATAAACAAAGCCAGACTGGCTCACGACGCCTGCGTGGGGACGCAGACAGAGTGGGCAGGCGGACAGGTCTGGTAACCAGTGGTTTGAAAGATGGGACGCATTTGATAGTCATAAGAACACAAGAACATAAAAAAGAAGGAACACTGCAGCAGGCCTACTTGCCCATGCGGAACAGGTCCATGCCAACCCCCGGCTTAGACCAATGGCCCGCCCTGTCAGGTTACTTCCACTTAAGGAAGGAGTATGGCTTCTGACCCAGTACCAGCAGCTAGTCAGGTCCAACTCACACCCACTCATGTATTTATTTAATCTATTTTTAAAACTACACAATGTCTTAGCTTCTATGATGGTACTCGGGAGTTTGTTCCACTCATCCACAACTCTGTTACCAAACCAGTGCTTTCCTATATTCTTCCTGAATCTGAATTTTTCCAACTTAAAACCATTGCTGCGAGTCCTGTCTAGGCTAGATATTTTTAGCACGCTGTTTACATCGGGACAAAAGTGGTTTGAAAAAGCGGTCGAAACTCAAAGCATTTGATAATCGATACGTTTGAAACTCCGGGTTCCACTGTTTTACAATAATGCATTAATCTGCATAAGTCAGTTTATTTTTTGTGTGAATAGAAATTCAAAATAGAAGGCAAGTGTAATGTAAGAGAGACCTTAACTAATGAACAGAGGAAATGTTGTTGTAGTGCCAGGAATGTATACCTGGAGAGGGTTTCGGGGGTCAGTGCCCCTGTGGCCCAATTTGTGACCAGGCCTCATCTGCATTATTTATTCTGGACCCCATTTTTAAATTGGCAGTTTTTGAATTTTGCATGAAATTGGCCAAATTACCGATTTCTGATCATGTTATTGGGTAACAAAAGGCACAATACTGTGACTGGAACGATACACAAATAACCCGCACATAAAAGAGAGAAGCTTACGACGACGTTTTGGTCCGACTTGGACCATTGACTTTGTCAATGGTCCAAGCTTCTCTCTTTTATGTGCGGGTTATTTGTGCATGTTATTGGGTAGTTGAAATAATTAAATATGCTTTTTTTCCTCAATTGGGCAAAATTGCTGGTGTGTAAATGTCATCTAGGCCACTAACTTTGCAAAAGTGTACTTCCGTAATTTTTCCATTTTTTTTTTTTTAAATACAGTAGGGCCCCACTTATACGGCGGGTTAGGTTTCAGGCTGTCGCCGGAAAGCAGACATCACCGGAAGGCAGAACTCAATTTTTTCCTTTTATAAATGTATATAAATGCCAGACAAGTTTACACTAAATTATATTAAGTTAGTAATAGAACTAGGCATTAAAAACACACAAAGTAAAATACAGTCACAGTAAATTCATTACTTATCTTAAAGTATTTGTAATCTTAATGTAGGGAAAGAGGTGAGTAGTACTTATTTGTAGGAAGTCAGGTGCAGGTAGCCCAGGTGTAGGTAGCACTGGCTCCCTGTCTCACACTTAATATACGATATGTAAAACATCCCAGAGAGGTAAAATGCACATACAGTACACTCATTATTTACCTTAAAATATGTGTAGTCTTAATATAGGAAGAGAGGTGAGTAGTATTTATTTGTATAAAGTCAGTGTAGGTAGCCGGTAGGTGTAGCCTGGGCTACACCTACCGGCTACCTACACTGGCCCAGAGCCATATTATTAACATCGACATGCCTTGTTGACTGAATTTAATCATTTCTAACAAGTACCTTTAGATGCCATCATAAACGAAGGTAGAAGTAATGAATAATTCATGCCGAAAATTGTAAACAAAAGCGGAGTGGGGGAGTGGCTGGGCCAAATGCAGATTCATACACGTTTTCTCTGATGGCTGAGCAGAGAAAATGTAATGTTGTCCCTCCACCCAGCTACCACACAGGTCCATAAGTATTATTATCAAAGCATATAAAATATGCAATAAATGCCAGACAACAAGTTTACACTAACTTATATTAAGTTAGCAATAGAAATAGGCATTAAAAACACAATAAAAGGTAAGATACACACAGAGTACACTTATTACTTACCTTAAAATATTACTATTAATGTGTGAGAGGTGAGTGGCAGGGTGTTTATTGAATAAAATCAGAATGGCACACCATCATCCTCTAACTTGGCACTTAAAGCAAGAGGCTTACGACTTCTCTTTTTATTACAGCTAATCTTAGACGCCATCGTCAGTGAGAGCCAACTAGTTAACGAAAGAGTAAACGAGAGAGAGAACGAGATACAGAGTTGAGACACTGTAAGAACACAAACTGAACAGGTAGTGGACGATCACTTGGTCAGGCGAAATAAATGCGTGTTAATATGTGTCTACTTTTAGTTCATTCACGTCCATTTGTAAGAGTTTGTAAAACATTTACCTCAATATTTTTTTATTTTAATAATAATTACCTCACAATACAAATACTCTTACATTGTGTACAAGTTGTACAAGCTAGTTCAGAATAAACAAACAGCAACACACCATTTTTAGAGCGAATGAAGATAATAATAATAATAATAATAATAATATTATTATTATTTTTTTATTATCACACTGGCCGATTCCCACCAAGGCAGGGTGGCCCGAAAAAGAAAAACTTTCACCATCATTCACTCCATCACTGTCTTGCCAGAAGGGTGCTTTACACTACAGTTTTTAAACTGCAACATTAACACCCCTCCTTCAGAGTGCAGGCACTGTACTTCCCATCTCCAGGAATCAAGTCCAGCCTGCCGGTTTCCCTGAACCCCTTCATAAATGTTACTTTGCTCACACTCCAACAGCACGTCAAGTATTAAAAACCATTTGTCTCCATTCACTCCTATCAAACACGCTCACGCATGCCTGCTGGAAGTCCAAGCCCCTCGCACACAAAACCTCCTTTACCCCCTCCCTCCAACCTTTCCTAGGCCGACCCCTACCCCGCCTTCCTTCCACTACAGACTGATACACTCTTGAAGTTATTCTGTTTCGCTCCATTCTCTCCACATGTCCGAAACACCTCAACAACCCTTCCTCAGCCCTCTGGACAACAGTTTTGGTAATCCCGCACCTCCTCCTAACTTCCAAACTACGAATTCTCTGCATTATATTCACACCACACATTGCTCTCGGACATGACATCTCCACTGCCTCCAGCCTTCTCCTCGCTGCAAAATTCATCACCCATGCTTCACACCCATATAAGAGCGTTGGTAAAACTATACTCTCATACATTTCCCTCTTTGCCTCCAAGGACAAAGTTCTTTGTCTCCACAGACTCCTAAGTGCACCACTCACCCTTTTCCCCTCATCAATTCTATGATTCACCTCATCTTTCATAGACCCATCCGCTGACACGTCCACTCCCAAATATCTGAATACATTCACCTCCTCCATACTCTCTCCCTCCAATCTGATATCCAATCTTTCATCACCTAATCTTTTTGTTATCCTCATAACCTTACTCTTTCCTGTATTCACTTTCAATTTTCTTCTTTTGCACACCCTACCAAATTCATCCACCAATCTCTGCAACTTCTCTTCAGAATCTCCCAAGAGCACAGTGTCATCAGCAAAGAGCAACTGTGACAACTCCCACTTTATGTGTGATTCTTTATCTTTTAACTCCACGCCTCTTGCCAAGACCCTCGCATTTACTTCTCTTACAACCCCATCTATAAATATATTAAACAACCACGGTGACATCACACATCCTTGTCTAAGGCCTACTTTTACTGGGAAATAATTTCCCTCTTTCCTACATACTCTAACTTGAGCCTCACTATCCTCGTAAAAACTCTTCACTGCTTTCAGTAACCTACCTCCTACACCATACACCTGCAACATCTGCCACATTGCCCCCCTATCCACCCTGTCATACGCCTTTTCCAAATCCATAAATGCCACAAAGACCTCTTTAGCCTTATCTAAATACTGTTCACTAATATGTTTCACTGTAAACACCTGGTCCACACACCCCCTACCTTTCCTAAAGCCTTCTTGTTCATCTGCTATCCTATTCTCCGTCTTACTCTTAATTCTTTCAATAATAACTCTACCATACACTTTGCCAGGTATACTCAACAGACTTATCCCCCTATAATTTTTGCACTCTCTTTTATCCCCTTTGCCTTTATACAAAGGAACTATGCATGCTCTGCCAATCCCTAGGTACCTTACCCTCTTCCATACGTTTATTAAATAATTGCACCAACCACTCCAAAACTATATCCCCACCTGCTTTTAACATTTCTATCTTTATCCCATCAATCCCGGCTGCCTTACCCCCTTTCATTTTACCTACTGCCTCACGAACTTCCCCCACACTCACAACTGGCTCTTCCTCACTCCTACAAGATGTTGTTCCTCCTTGCCCTATACACGAAATCACAGCTTCCCTATCTTCATCAACATTTAACAATTACTCAAAATATTCCCTCCATCTTCCCAATACCTCTAACTCTCCATTTAATAACTCTCCTCTCCTATTTTTAAGTGACAAATCCATTTGTTCTCTAGGCTTTCTTAACTTGTTAATCTCACTCCAAAACTTTTTCTTATTTTCAACAAAATTTGTTGATAACATCTCACCCACTCTCTCATTTGCTCTCTTTTTACATTGCTTCACCACTCTCTTAACCTCTCTCTTTTTCTCCATAATAATAATAATAATAATAATAATAATATTATTATTATTATTACTATTATTATTAATAATAATAATTATTATTATTAATGATAAAAAGCACTAAACCCACAAGGGTCGTGAATTGCTATACATAGAGTAAAGGCATACGAAAAGAATATTTTTCTACAGTTACCCCCCAGTGTTTGACTAGAGAAAACGTAATTCTTCCGACATCACTTACACAGCTGCTTTGTAAACAAATCTCATATTTACATCAATTTTTATTCTGAGTGTATGTATCATGTTTATATGCTATGTAATGGGTTTCATATATAATTTTGAGGAAAATATCATAGATGGATTAATGAAAATGCCTATATTGATGTAAAATAAGACATTTAGTGTGTAGAGAGAGACTTAGCGATTTTAATGTGTACCTGCACACCAGCACAGTGTGTAAGTATATTTAGGTACAAGTACACATAAGTATAATTATCAGAGTACATATAAAATATGCAGTAACTTTAAAACACTTGAAATTTTGGAAAGTTTCCTGACATAATAGATGTGGTCACGGAAAATGTAAACAAACCGGGTGGGGGTGCCGTATTTAAAAGACCGCTTGCCATATAGCAAATTTTGGTCATAATTTGACATCGCCATATTAGCGGAATGCCGTAAGGCGAAACGCCGCAAAGCGGGGCCTTACTGTACTATATATAGTATAGAAAATTCTTGGACCTTGTGGATGGGTTTCATATCCAGGGTCTGGACCCTCAAAGGGTTAAGGGTTAATTCTCTACTATTTTTAAGCTAAAAGGAACACTATTGAGTATTAACCCATAAACGGTCCAAACGTATATATACGTTACCTACTGTACTGCCCCAAATTTTTTGAGAAAAAAAAAATCGTTCGATTTTAATAGGAAAAAAGAGCATATAAGAACATAAGAATGTAGGAACACTGCAGAAGGCCTACTGGCCCATACGAGGCAGGTCCTTATCAAAACGATCTCTACCTAAAGCTACCCAACAAATAACTCCCGTACCCCATGACACCAATCAAACCCAGCCCCTCCCACTCATATATTTGTCCAGTCTCTTCTTAAAGCTACCCAAGGTCCTAGCCTCTATCACCCCACTAGGAAGACTGTTCCACGCATCTACAACTCTGTTAGAAAACCAGTACTTACCTATGTCCTTTCTAAATCTAAATTTATCCAACTTGTATCCATTATTTCTGGTTCTTACCTGGTTCGACACCCTCAGTACTTTTATTAATATCTTCCTTGTTTATGCCTGTCATCCACTTATACACTTCAATGATATCTCCTCTCATTCTACGCCTCTCCAGAGAGTGGAGATTTAAGGCTTTAAGTCTATCTTCATACGGGAGGTTCCTTACACAGTAAATCATTTTAGTCATTCTTCTCTGTATGTTCTCTGAGTCTATGTCCATCCTGTAGTAAGGAGACCAAAACTGAGCAGCATAATCTAAATGAGGCCTCACTAGTGATGCATAGAGCTGTAAAATAACTTTTGGACTTCTGTTACTTATACTTCTTGAGATAAATCCAAGTAATCTGTTGGCCTTGTTGCACACACTAAGGCACTGCTGTCTTGGCTTTAGATTTCTGCTTACCATGACTCCCAAATCTTTTTCACATTTTGTATGATCAAGCTCTACTTCACCTAGATTATAGCTTCGAGGGTTATTTTCATTATCAATGGCAAGTACCTTACACTTATCCACATTGAACTTCATCTGCCATTTTTCAGACCAAGACATTAATTTGTCCAAATCCTCCTGGAGTTCATTGACGTCCTCCTCAGAGTGAATTATACGGCCTATCTTTGTATCATCAGCAAACTTACTCATGTCACTCGTAATCCCTTCATCAAGGTCATTAATGTAAATTATGAACAAGAGAGGGCCTAAAACTGATCCTTGTGGAACGCCACTAGTGACTGCACCCATGCATCCCCAATTATTTTAATATGGCGTACAGTGAGTGTGCCCACCCATTCTCTCGTGTCTAGGCAACTCAGGCTTATCGTGGCAATGATAAATGTATGACCAATAAAACGTATACACACTGTATATACGTTTGGGGCATTAGCGGTAAAAACGTATATATACGTTTGGACCATTTACAGGTTAAATATTTTGATAATATTCTTTGTTAAAAAATAGATCAAATTAAATATGGAATATCATGGCTTGAGAAAGCATCTCTGATTATAATGTGGGTGTTCAGGCAGAAATGTGTTCTGCTCTCTTAACCCCTTCAGGGTCCAAGGGCCAAATCTGAAGTGGTGCCCCAGTGTCCAAGAATTTTCAAAACAAAAATTTGTTATTTTTTCTTATGAAATGGTAGAGAATCTTTTTGTGAAAGTAATAAAACAAAAAGTACGAAATTTGATGGAAAATTGACGAAATTATGCTCGTGAATTTTGATGTGTCAGCGATATTTACGAATCGGCGATTTTGCCGACTTTGACTCCCATTTTAGGCCAATTACATTATTCCAGTCAACCAAATTCTTAGGTATTTCACTAGTATTACTTCTATTCTATCGATTGAGCACAAGAAATCGCCAAGTCAACTGTTTCAACTACAAATTAAAGTGATCGGAAATTGTTAATTTGGCCAATTTAACACAAAGTTCAAAATATTCCAATTTCAAAATAGGGTCCAGAATAAACAATGTAGGTATTCCTGGAACTAAACTAACATTTCCTCTGTTCATTAGTTACGTTTTGAGGCTTTACAAATAAATTTCATTTTTATTTTTTATTCACATAATGAATTTTTATTCACACCAAAAAAAATAGAAGATTTACTGTTATGCAATACTGTAATAATTGTATAAATATCATCACCATATTTGTGAATGCATATTAGACCCTCTAGCTGGCGTGTATTAGACGTGTGAGGTCGTTTGTTTACTCTGAATATCGGCAAAAATTTAACATTTCTGCTACTTTGAGCTCAGTTTCAAGCCATTTCCAGTGCTAAAACCAATCAAAATCATCTCTATTTCTGTAATATGTCTTCCATTCTATCAAATGAGACCAAGAAATCGCAAATACAACTATAAAAAACATACGAAAAAACACTGCAAAGTCGCTGTTTTAATCGAAAAATCATGATTTCAGTTTTTTTTCTCTCATACACAGTGTGCTGCAGGATCTGTTTTATGTTGTGCACACATACCACATAGATGTATTCTCTCATATCTAGGCCCAAATGTACCACTCACAGTTTATCAGAGTGAGCTGAGCTCATGACGTAGATCTACGGTTTGGACCCTGAACGTAAAGCCGTAGATCTACGGGACGGACCCTGAAAGGGTTAATTATCGACTTGAGAAAAATTTTCAGGAACAGATTAACGTTGCAAGTTAGGGACGTGCTGTATTGCATTTCCAGATGACGTTGATCATCATTTCATTATTACTCCATGATTCTCTTCCTCTAGGTATTGCTGAATGAATATAAATTAGTTTATGTTATAGTCTTCCAGAAACACAGTATATATCCATTAATGTATGTACTTGATTTATCAGTGTTTCCTTAGCTAAAGCAGCCTCTCAAGGGAGGTATCTGAATGCCAGTGAGTATCATGTGGGGTTCGAACACGTGGATAGGGTAAAGAAATACTCACGTAGGCTGGAAGTACGTATATTGGAACTGAAAGTATGTGAAGCGCCAAACAGCCGGCCTGCCTCTCTGCTCTCTATCGTAAGACTAACTAACCCCAGTACCCATATGTGAGGGGGTGTTTGAAATACTGCTGTGGTCAGCACAATATGAATACAGACAGTGATTCACGCAGAGACGGTTGGTAGTGAGTCATCTACTGGTACACTGGTTACTGGTAACTGGTACTACTACTGAGAGCTCGGTGACGCTAACGTATGTCGTCCCGACATACAACTAATACAACTAGAGATGGCAGGTATACGGCTTGGGCTGATTCTATACAATGTCAAAGTACACAACAATTGAACATTATAACATACATAAGTAGAACATTGGAATGGAAGGTTACGTAACTGATGTAATGCAATACAAGGTATAATATAGCACAACTCATCGAATGAAACTCAACGTTGGGATTACACAATAGAAGTGATAAAAAAAAATTTGATCGATCGATCTGTATTCATGTGATCTACGGATTCTGAGGAAGGAATATATACAAAGAAAGAGTGTTTAACAGAAAGGCAGATTCGGTACACTCAAATCTAGACTGTTAACTCTCAGAATTCGGAGAGAACGTGAACACAAAAAAAAATTCTTGAATACTGATAAGTTGATACTGTAATTATTCATCTATACAGGTTATTTACATTTAACCCCAACTCTGCTAGGGTAAGATTGACATATGCAGAATGGGTGTCATCTCTAGGAGGATCAAACTCTGTAGCACTGGCTAACTCATGCTGTATTTGAGGCAAATCTGAATTGGAAGTTACAAATGATACTTGAGGATTTCTCAATACCTGTCGTGTACGTAGGGAATAACGACATTCAGGTTGATCGTCTGACTGAGTATCAGAGGAAGAGAGTACAGGATCAGGAGGATTGTCAGAGTCTGTCACATTAGTCTGGGTTTGAACATCATTATCATCACATACTAACTTCATATGATCTAAATGCGATTCTTTATACTGACCAGTACTAATTTCTCTAACCTTATACTTATTACCAGTGATATATTCAACTACTCGATAAGGACCAACAAACTTTTGATCAAGCTTTGGCATTGCAGACGTTTTGTTAAAGTTAGTCAGCATAACTCTCGAACCTACTTTGATTTTGGATAGCTTTGCTCGAGTGTTTGTGACTCTTGTAAATTCTGCTGTTGATTTATGAAGTGTTTCACGGATTCTTCTAAAAACACTTTGAGCTAAGCTGGTATGAGTTGCTATGAAATCATCAGGGTTGTAATTTGGTTTCGGATTAGAATATAGCAACTCATAAGGCAAACGTTTATCTACACCATACAATGCATAATGTGGAGTGTCACCTATAGAAACATTGTAAGCAGAATTTATAGCGCACTGCACATCAGGTATAACTTCATCCCAAGTTTCACTGTTGGGATTGATAGTGGCTCTCAAGATATCAAGTACTTTCTTATTGGTTCGTTCCGCTAACCCGTTGCTGGCAGGATGATGAGGAACAATGGTGCATTTAGAGATCTTGTACAAGGTGCACAAATTTTCAAGAATTTCATTACAGAATTCACCTCCATTATCTGTTACTAGGGACTTAGGGGTGGTATTCCTGCAGATAATGCATTCTTTAAACGCTTTAGCTACTGTCTCGGCAGTCTTATCTGCAATAGGAACTAACTCAATATCTGGTGAAATGGTCTACCATAACATACAGATGTTTGTTGCCTTGGAGGGAACATTGGAAATTAGTTAACAAATCTAGCGCAACTCTTTCCCATGGTTTGCTAGTACAGTGGAGCCCCGCATAGCGGACGCCTTGCATAGCGGACGCTTTGTTCGCTAAAATTTTGCCCCGCATAGTGGACAAAAACCCGCTCAGCGGCCTTCGTCCGAGACGCGTCCAATGTGCGCCCTCAGCCAGCCTCACATGTGCCGCCTGTGCCATTGTTTACCAGCCAGCCTCCGCGGTAACATTCAAGCATACACTCGGAATATTTCGTATTATTACAGTGTTTTCGGTGCTGTTTCTGGAAAATGAGTGACCATGGGCCCCAAGAAAGCTTCTAGTTCCAACCCTACAGCAATAAGGGTTAGGATTCCTATTGAAATAAAGAAAGAGATCATTGATAAGTATGAAAGTGGAGTACGTATCACCGACCTGGTCAGGTTGTACAAGAAACCAAAATCAACCATCTCTTCTATTGTGGGCAAGAAAACGGCAATCAAGGAAGCTGTTGTTGCCAAAGGTTTAACTGTGTTTTCGAAACAAAGATCGCAAGTGATGGAAGATGTTGAGAGACTCTTATTGGTGTGGATAAATGAAAAACAGCTAGCAGGAGATAGCGTCTCTCAAGCGATCATAGGCTAGGAAGTTGCATGACGATTTAATTAAAAAAATGCCTGCAACTAGTGATGATGTGAGTGAATTTAAGGCCAGCAAAGGTTGGTTTGAGAGATTTAAGAAGCGTAGTGGCATCCATAGTGTGATACGGCATGGTGAGGCTGCCAGTTCGGACCACAAAGCGGCTGAAAAATATGTGCATGAATTCAAGGAGTACATAGAAACTGAAGGACTGAAACCTGAACAAGTGTTTAATTGTGATGAAACAGGCCTGTTCTGGAAGAAAATGCCAAGCAGGACCTACATTACTCAGGAGGAAAAGGCACTCCCAGGACATAAGCCTATGAAAGACAGGCTTACTTTGTTGATGTGTGCCAATGCTAGTGGTGATTGCAAAGTTAAGCCTTTATTAGTGTATCACTCTGAAACTCCCAGAGCGTTCAGGCAAAAGAATGTCCTCAAGGATAATTTGTGTGTGCTGTGGAGGGCAAACAGTAAGGCATGGGTCACTAGGGAATTTTTCTATAACTGGTTACACCATGCATTTGCCCCCAATGTGAAAGATTACCTAACTGAAAAGAAATTAGACCTTAAGTGCCTCCTGGTGTTAGACAATGCCCCTGGTCATCCTACAGACGTGGCAGAGCGACTTTATGGGGACATGAGCTTCATTAAGGTGAAGTTTTTGCCTCCTAATACCACTCCTCTCCTGCAGCCCATGGACCAGCAGGTCATTTCCAACTTCAAGAAACTGTACACAAAAGCTCTGTTTCAAAAGTGCTTTGAAGTGACCACAGACACTCGATTGACTCTAAAATTTTAGAGTTTTGGAAGGATCACTTTAATATCCTCAATTGTGTAAACCTTATAGGTAAGGCTTGGGAGGGAGTGACTAAGAGAACCTTGAACTCTGCTTGGAAGAAACTGTGGCCAGAATGTGTAGACAAAAGGGATTTTGAAGGGTTTGAGGCTAACCCTGAGAGGAGTATACCAGTTGAGGAATCAATTGTGGAATTGGGGAAGTCCTTGGGGTTGGAGGTTAGTGGGGAGGATGTGGAAGAGTTGGTGGAGGAGGACAATGAAGAACTAACCACTGATGAGCTGATAGATCAACTTCAAGAGCAAGAGGCCAGACCTGGGGAAACTGGTTCAAAGGAGGGGAGAGAGAAATTGAAGGAATTGCCTACTTCAAAGATTAAGGAAATGTGTGCAAAATGGCTTGAAGTGCAAACCTTTTTTGATGAAAATCACCCTCACACAGCTATTGCAAGCCGTGCTGGTGACTGTTACAATGACAGTGTTGTGAACCACTTTAGACAAATCATAAAGGAACGAGAGGTACAGGCCACTATGGACAGATATGTTGTGCGAAAGAAGTCCAGTGACTCTGAAGCTGGTCCTAGTGGCATTAAAAGAACAAGGGAAGTAACCCCAGAAAAGGACTTGCTACCTCAAGTCCTAATGGAAGGGGATTCCCCTTCTAAACACTAACACTCTCTCTCCCCTCCTCCCATCCCATCAATCATCACCAGATCTTCAATAAAAGTAAGTGTCATGTAATTGTGCATGCCTTTTTCAGTTTGTGTGTACTAAAATTAACATTTTTTTGTGGTAAAAAAATTTTTTTTTCATACTTTTGGGTGTCTTGCACGGATTAATTTTATTTCCATTATTTCTTATGGGGAAAATTCATTCGCATAGCGAACATTTCGCATAACAGCCAGCCCTCTTGCACGGATTAAGGTCGCTATGCGGGGGTCCACTGTAGTTGGATACACTTGGATTGGATTAGGGCCATTAGCATTACCTTTATGTTGCATGCAGACACTACATTTCTTAACATACTCAGAAATATCAGTTGCCATACGAGGCCAAAAGTATTTCAATCTGGCTTGTTTTACTGAACGATCCATACCAGGGTGTGCAACACCTGGTACATCGTGAACTAGCTGTAAGGCTACATTCACTAGTGAACCTCATCCACTTCACTGGATCAATCTGTTCCACCAGTTGAGGAGAAAGACTTAGCTCCCACTGACTTCCCAGATGAAGTCAAGCGTTTGTTGACTCTGTTGAACAAACGTCGTAAAGCCATTGCCTTACCAGGTGAGAAGATGGGTATAACGAACTTATTGTCCCATCGTATTCCACTTGAACCTGGTACTAGACCTATCTACATACCTGCGTACAGAATGCCTCATTCACAAGTTGCTGTCGCAGAAGAATTGATCAATCAAATGCTTGATGATGGAGTTATTGCACCTAGTAATTCACCTTGGAATGCGCCCTTGATCCTAGTACCTAAGAAGGATGGTACTTGGCGCCCAGTGATTGACTTTAGGAAGTTAAACGCGAAAACTATTCCAGATCGCTTTCCACTCCCTGTACTGAGTGATCTTTTACGTAACATCGGAGATAACAAAGTCTTTTCAACCCTGGATTTGTTACAAGGGTTTTGGCAAGTCCCTCTTCACGAGGACAGCCAAGAGCTAACTGCATTCTCCACTCCTACAGGTCATTATCACTTCCTCCGTATGGCGTTTGGATTACGATCCTCCCCTATCACGTTCTCAAGGCTCATGACTAATATCTTTAGAGGTCTCATAGGTAATGCACTTATGGTGTACTTAGATGACGTAATCGTCATGTCTAAAGACGTGGATACATACTTGAAAAGACTTGATGTAGTACTTGGCAAGCTTGAAGAAGCCAATTTAAAGATCAAACTGTCTAAATGTCAATTTTTCAGATCAGAAATTAAGTTTCTCGATCACGTAGTCACTCCTAGAGGGGTTACAACTGACCAAAGTGAAGTAACTGCAGTACTAAATTTTCCAACACCCAAAACTGCTGATGCCGTAAGATCCTTTGTGGGCTTAGCAGGTTTTTATAGATCTTTCATTGCCAATTTTTCTTCCATAGCTGCTCCTCTAACTGAGTTGCTTAAGAAAGATGCTCCTTTTGTTTGGACCTTCCGTCAAGAAAGAGCATTCCAAACTCTAAAAGAAAAGCTAACATCTGCTCCAATTTTGAAATTTCCAGATTTTTCTATGCCCTTCTATCTGACAACTGATGCTAGTTATTGGCATAGGCGCCGTACTAGCTCAGAAGACCGATGGCAAGTACCACACAGTTGTATTTGCTAACCGAGTCCTTATAAAGGCTGAACGTAATTATACAGTAACTGAGCAAGAAGCTTTAGCAATAGTATGGTCTTTAAAGCACTTCCGAGATATTATTTATCAGTACTCTGTTCATGTCTTGACAGACCATGCTCCACTGATACCTTTATTCCAGAACAAACAGCCTACTGGAAGGTTAGCCAGATGGACCTTGACTATCCAAGAGTTCAATCCCACCGCTGCCACCATTTATCATGTGGGGTTCGAACACGTGGATAGGGTAAAGAAATACTCACGTAGGCTGGAAGTACGTATATTGGAACTGAAAGTATGTGAAGCGCCAAACAGCCGGCCTGCCTCTCTGCTCTCTATCGTAAGACTAACTAACCCCAGTACCCATATGTGAGGGGGTGTTTGAAATACTGCTGTGGTCAGCACAATATGAATACAGACAGTGATTCACGCAGAGACGGTTGGTAGTGAGTCATCTACTGGTACACTGGTTACTGGTAACTGGTACTACTACTGAGATGAGGAGCTCTTGATCCAAGGAATTGGATCAAATTTTATTGTCTCCCAGTTTTCCAGGAACTGAATGACCCCCCATCATACATTGCTGTATGTATTATATATCATTAACCCTTTCAGGGTCGAGAGGCCCTCTCCTAAACTTGTTCTCAGGGTCGAAAATTTTTCGGAAAAAAAAAATTATTTTTTCTTATGAAATGATAGAGAATCTTTTCCCGATCATAATGGCACCAAAAGTATGAAATTTGATGGGAAACTTACGGAATTATGCTCTCGCAAAGTTAGCGGTCTCGAAGATGTTTATGCATCGGTGATTCCGCCCACTTTGAGCCCTATGTTTGGCCAATTCCTGTGTACTAGTCGACAAAAATCATATTTATTTCGCTAGAACTCCATTTTTCCTATCAAATGAGTACAAGAAACCACCCATTTACCAATTTCAACTATCCAATAAAGTGATTAGAAATTGGCAATTTTGTCAATTTCACACAAATTTCAGAAGATGTCAATTTCCAAATAGGGTCCAGAATAAGCAAGAAAGACATTCCTGGCACTAAAATAACAAGTTCTCTGTTCGTTAGTCATGTCCCCAGGCCCCTCTTATATTTCTTTTGCTTTCCACTTTGAATTTTTATTCTTACAAATAATAGAAGATTTACTGTTATGCAGACTACTGCATTAGTGTAGAAATGGTATAAATAATATCAGCGCACTTGTGAAGGAATATTAGACTCACCAGTTGACGTGTATTGGACGCTTGGCATGATTTGTTTACTTTTGAACTTGGGTAAAAATCGAACATTTCTGCTGCTTTGAGCTCAATTTCAAGGTACTTTTCATTGTGAAACCAGTCAAAATCATCTCAATTTCTGTAATATGTCTTCCTTTCTATAAAATGAAACCAGGAAAACTAGAATACAACCATAAATACCATACGAAAATACAGTGCAAAGTCGCTGTTTTAATCCAAAAACACAGCCAAAGTTTTTTTTTTCTCATTACGCACTGTGTGCTGCAGGATTTTTTTTTATACTGCGCACACTGACCACATAGACCCATTCTTTCGTATGTAGGCCTACCAGCTTTCTCTCGCTAGATTTCAAGGCACTAGAATTTAGGCGTACTAGTACGTCAATAACTCTGGTGTGTAAGCCGTACTAGTATGACGAAAACCCTGAAAGTGTTAATAAACTATTGAATAAAATTACTGAAATTCCCAATTCGTTTTGCAGGTTGGCAGTGAGGACCGTGACTCTGGCACCGAGTCTGATGACGAGCAACCTTACGACGACCCAGAGCCTGGTATGTCCTGCTCCTGCTCCTGCTCCTGCTCCCTGTCAACCCTCAACACTGTGATTCCCGCAACCATGATCCTGCACGAAGAACCCCTCTGGAACAATCCTGATTATGAGCACAACATCTTCCTTTCTTAGTGAGGTGATCGGTGATTCTGAACCTTTGTTGGATGGTGCATAATGCTCATTATCTGAGTAGTAAGCCTGGATAATGAATACTGTTGCAGCCATTACTCAGGAGCTTAATACCTGATTATTTCACACTTGGCTAGAAGGATTGGCTGATAATTTGTGTATCGTAAGGCGATGCATGATATTTATTTGCTTGAATGAAGTAAGTCTTTAGCTTCATCTGATCTAATTTGACCTGACAAACCTCATACAATGGAACTCCCACATTCACAGGGTCACAGGGTTGTACTTCTAAAGGCCATACAATTCTAGAATGCACGAACAATGCAAAATTATGTTTACAATAAATTTAACTAAAGATTAGGGCTCATTTTGTGTTTAATTGGTCATCTCTTTAAATATTTCTCTAATCTTGTTAATACTGAAATTCTTAAGAAAGAGACGTGGTTTGGGTATAGAAAAGCACATTTTTAATGAAATAGTATTGCTGACTTTCAATTTAGGGGTGTGAGCTAAACTCAAAAATAATGGCTACAACAAAAAAACTGTGAACACCCTAATTGAATCTACTTACAGGATAACCAATCACTAAAAATGCTAGGTAATCAGATCCCATGATTTAGGAAGCCAATAAATTTGGGAGTTTGATAATCCTATAGTTACAGATGATGATGAAATTATGGAGTTATTTCAGTGCCAGAGAAAGCTTAATGCTGTGTGTGCATTTGTGTGTTTGTGTGTGTGTGTGTGTGTGTGTGTGTGTACGCTCGCATGTGCACACTCGCCTAATTGTAGTTGCAGGGGTTGAGTCACAGCTCCAGGCCCTGCCTTTTCACTGGTCACTACCAGGTCCACTTTCTCCCTGCTCCCTGAGCTTTGTCCTACCTCTTCTTAACCCCTTCAGGGTCCAAGGCCAAAATCTGAAGTGGTGCTCCAGTGTCCAAGAAATTTTGAAAAAAAAAAAAAAAAATTTCTTACAAAATTAAAGATTATATTTTTGTGAAGATAATAAGACAAAAAAAAAAAACATTCTGATCAGTACTTACGGAGATACAGCGGCGGGAAGTTGACCCAAAATGACCGGGTGGTGGCAACATCAGTGACTTCTGCAAAATCCCATTTTTTTATTTTACGTTTTTTATACTTTTTTCTTTATTCTAATTTTTTTCTTTTTCTAATAACATTTGTGGCCTGTGAGACCAGTATAATGTATACAGTAGGGCCCCGCTTTACGGCGTTTCACTTTACGGCGTTCCGCTAATACGGTCATTTCAAATTATGACCAAAACTCGCTATACGGCTCCCCCCACCTGACTTTCTAATACGGTAACTGTGCCCCACCCTGTTTGTTTACATTCTCTGTGAGCTCAGTAAGCACTAAGTCTCTCCATTTTGTCTGGAAACTCCAAAATTTCAAATGTTTTTAAAAGTTATTTCATATTTTATATATACTCTGATAATTATACTTATGTATACCTGTACCTAAATAAACTTACATACTGTGCTGGCGTGCAGGTACACATTAAAATCAGTAAGAGTGTCTTATGTCTCCAGACGTCATATTAGTAATTATAATAATAATCATCGAGTCATTTAAATGTCGTGTATTACGTTAATATACACATTTTCGTTAATCCATCTATGATATTTTTTTCAAAATTATATAATAAACACGATGCATAACATATAAATAAGATAAATACACCCCACAGTAGAATAAATAAACATAAATGTGAGATGTGGTAGCAGACGACTTGCACAAGTGACGCCATATTAGAAATAATAATAATAATAATAACAATACTCACCGAGTCTCATTAAATGTCGTATATTACGTTAATATACACATTTTCATTAATCCATCCATGATATTTTTTCAAAATTATATAATAAACACGATACATAACATAAAAAGATGATAAATACACCCCACAATAGAATAAATAAACATAAATATGAGATGTGGTAGCTAGATAACTTGTACAAGTGACGGCAAGAATAACATTTTCTCTAATCTAACATAAGAGAAAATGTGTTACTGGGGGTAACTGTAGAAAATTATTCCTTTCGTATGTATGTAAGTAAGTTTATTCAGGTATACACAAATACAGTTACATAGATTATCATACATAACAACATATGTGTAGAGAACCTAGGATAACCCAAAAAAGTCAGTGTGACTTATTTCCATTGCCTTCACTCAGAGCTTCCTTTCTTCTCAAAATGATGTTACATGAGAATGGGAGTGTTCTTCTTTATTTATTCTACCGTATTAATGTAGAGACAACTGTACACAATGTAACTTGTACACAAACCAGATGTGTACATTGTTTGTTTACAAAACTTACCTTCCCTGGTTTGTTTACATAACTCTACGCCTATCCCCTCTCATGTACTCATTCTTTATCTCTCTTATTTATTCGTTTTATCTCATTTACATAACCCTACATGACCCTACATTAAGACTACAAATATTTTAAGGTAAGTAATGAGTGAACTGTATATACATTTTATTGCTCTGGGATGCTTAAATATCATAGAATATATGTGTGGGTGGGTTGGCCTGGTATGGTAGCTCGGCTGACTACCATACATACCACACTTGATTTTTTACAATAAATACTACTTGTCTCACCCTAGATTAAGACTATAAATATTTTAAGGTAAGTAATGAGTGCACTATGTGTGTATTGTACTTTTTTATTGATTTTTGATGCCTGGTTCTTTGCTAACTTAATATATGTTAGTGTAAACTTGTTATCTAGTGTTTGTATGCATTTTATAAGTGGAAAAAAAGGGTGTTCCACTTTACGGCGGTTTCCGCTTTACGGCGGTAGCCTGGAACCTAACCTGCCATATAAGTGGGGCCCTACTGTATTGTATAAGTGTACACTCATTGTATTCAACACAATAACTGCACTAATTTATCATTATATTGCTTACAAAACTTGTTTACAAGTTTATTGTAAACAAAAATGATGAAAATATTAGTGCGGTTATTGTGTTGAATACAACAGTAGCATATAGTACCATATGGTACAATGGTGCCATAGGGTGCAATTGTACCATATGGTACAATGGTACCATATGATACAATGGTACCATATGATACAATGGTACCATATGGTACAATGGCACCATTTGGTACAATGGTACCATATGATACAATGGTACCATATGATACAATGGTACCATATGGTACAATGGCACCATTTGGTACAATGGTACCATATGATACAATGGTACCATATGGTGCAATAGTACCTTATGGTACCACATGGTGTAATGGTACCATATGGTACATTGTACCATACAGTACAATGATACCATATGGTTCATTGTACCATATGGTACTGTTGTATTCAACACAATAAACACACTAATATTTTCATTGTTATTTTGTTTACAATAGTTGTTTACAACAAAAATATGCAAAAATGTTGTATATTAGCAATGTTCTACTATATATTTACAAGTGTACAGGAACTTGACATGTTCCTTGAGGTGGATGACAAAGCACTTTATCTCGGAAACTGCGGAGTCAGTAGCTTGCATCGCCACTCACTCAGTCTTGGCTGGCGTCTCATGCCACCAACACCTATTGACCATATAGTACATGGTATCATATGTTACAGGGTACCATATGGTACATTGTACTATATGGTATATGGTACCATGCAGTACAGGATAACATATGGCACAGGGTACCATACAGTTCAGGACACCATATGGTACAGATACAGGGATAACTATGGAAATAAGTCACCCTGACTTTTTTGGGTTATCCTAGGATTTTATACGTATGCTGCTATGTATGATAATCTATGTAATTGTACTTCTGTACACCTGAATAAACTTACTCAAGTGCATGTGGCATCATAAGTAAGTTTATTTAGTTATACACAAATAAAGCTACATAGAATATCATACTTAGCAGCATATGCTTGGAGAACCTAGGATAACCCAAAAAAGTCAGACAGACTTATTTCCATTAGGGTCCCTGTACCCTGTACCATATGGTATAATGTACCATATGGTACAATGTACTATATGGTACATTGTACCATATGGTACCATTGTACCATATGATACCACTGTGCCATATGATACAATGGTACCATATAGTTCAAAACCATAAAATTCGTCTTCAGCTCCACTTCCATCAGTCTTAGAACTGTAAGTTGTGAAGAGAAGAGTCAGAATTCGCCCGGAGAGTGAGTGGGGAGTGAGAGCTTCCTTGCCGCCAGGCACGATGAACAAAGCTACTTTGCCGGCGTTCTCACAATGCCATGCGGGTGTCCAGATTTTTTCTATGGTGTGCACACTGACCACCCAGACCCATTCTCTCAGATGTAGCCCTACTAGCCTTCTTGCGCTAAATTTGGCGCCGCTAGAATTTTGGCATAGATCTACGGTTTGGACCCTGAACGTAATGCCGTAGATCTACGGGACGGACCCTGAAAGGGTTAAAGCTATTTATGGATCCTGCCTCCACTACATCATTTAACAGACTATTCCACTTGCTGACAACTCTATGAAGAAATGCTTCCTAACATTCCTGTGACTTGTCTGAGTCTTCAACTTCCAACTGTGACCCCTTGTTGCTGTGTCCCATCTCTGTCCACCTTGTCAGTTCCTCTCAGTATTTTATATATGTTGTTATCATGTCCTCCCTCCTTCTCCTGTCCTCCAGTGCCATCAGGTCAATTTCCCTTAACCTCTCCTCGTAGGACATGCCCCTTAGCTCCGGGACTAGGTGCATTGCAAACCTCTGCACTTTCTCCAATTTCTTGATGTGCTTGACTAGGTGTGGGTTCCAGACTGGTGCTGCATGCTCAAGTATGGGCCTTACATGCACTATACAGAGTCCTGAATGATTCCTCACTGAGACATCGGAATGGTATTCTTAGGTTTGCTAATCGCTCAAAAGCTGCAGCAATTATTTGGTTAATGTGCACCTCAGGAGATGTGCTCGGTATTATACTCACCCCCAGATCCTTTTCCTTGGGTGAGGTTTGCAGTCTTTGGCCTCCTAAACTGTACTCTGTCCGTGGTTTTCATTGCCCTTCCCTGATCTTTGTGACTTCCCTCTTGGTGGGATTAAACTCTAGGAGACAGTTGTTGGACCAGGCCTGCAGCCTCTTCAGATCCCTTTGTAGTTCTGCCTGGTCCTCATCTGACTGAATTCTTTTTATTAGTTTCATATTGTCTGCAAGCAAGGACACTTCTGAGTCTATCCCTCCCATCATGTCATTCACCCATACCAGAAACAGTTCCAGTCCTAGGACTGACCCCTCTGGAAGCCCGCTAGTCACAGGCACCCACTCTGACACCTAGTCACGTACCATGACTTGTTGTTGCCTCCCTGTCAGGTATTCTCTGATCCATTGCAGTACCTTCCCTGTTGTACCTGTGCATACTCGCCTAATTGTGGTTGCAGAGGTCGAGACTCAGCTCCTGGCCCCACCTCTTCAATAAACACTACTAGGTCCTCTCTCTCCCTGCTCCATGAGCTCTATCATACCTCGTCTTAAAGCTATGTATTGTTCCTGCCTCCACTACATCACTCGCCAGACTGTTCCACTTCCTGACTACTCTATGACTGAAGAAATACTTCCTAACATCCCTTTGACTCATCTGAGTCTTCAACTTCCAAATGTGACCCTTTGTTTCTGTGTCCCCTCTCTGGAACATCCTGTCTCTGTCCACCTTATCTATTCCATGCAGCATTTTGCATGTCGTTATCATGTCTCCCCTGACTCTCCTGTCCTCCAGTGTCGTCAGTCCGATTTCCCTCAACCTTTCTTTGTAGGACATACCCCTGAGCTCTGGAACTAGCCTTGTTGCAAACCTTTGCACTTTCTCTAATTTCTTGACCAGGTGTAGGTTCCAAACTGGTGCTGCATACTCCAGTATGGGCCTGACATACACAGTGTACAGTGTCTTGAACAATTCCTTACTTGGGTATCGGAACGCTATTCTCAGGTTTGCCAGGCGCCCATGTGCTGCAGCAGTTATCTGGTTGATGTATGCCTCCAGAGACATGCTCAGTGTTATGGCCACCCCAAGATCTTTCTCCTTGAGCGAGTTTTGCAGTCTTTGGCCACCTAGCCTATACTCTGTCTGCGGTCTTCTTTGCCCCTCTCTGATCCTCATGACTTTGCATTTGGCAGGGTTGAATTCAAGAAGCCAGTTGCTGGACCATGTGTCCAGGTCTCTTTGAAGTTCTGCCTGATCCTCATCTGATTTAATTCTCCTCATTAACTTCACATCATCTGCGAACAGGGACACCTCTGAGTCTATTCCTTCCATCTCGTCACAGGTGCCCACTGTGTATGTGTGTGTGTGTGCGCGTGTGTGTGCGTGTGTGCACGTGTGTGTGCGTGTGTGTGCGCATGTGTGTGCGCGTGTGTGCGTGTGTGTGTGCGTGTGTGTGCGTGCGTGTGTGTGCGTGTGTGTGTGCGTGTGTGCATGCGTGTGCGTGTGTGTGTGCATGTGCGTGTGTGTGCATGTGTGCACGTGTGTGCGTGTGTGCACGTGTGTGCGTGTGTGCGTGCGTGTGTGTGTGTATGTGTGTGCGTGTGTGTGCGTGTGTGCGCATGTGTGTGCGTGTGTGTGTGTGCGTGTATGTGCGTGTGTTTGTGTGTGTGTGTGTGTGTGTGTGTGTGTGTGTGTGTGTGTGTGTGTGTGTGTGTGTGTGTGTGTGTACTCACCTAGTTGTACTCACCTAGTTGAGGTTGCGGGGGTCGATTCCGAGCTCCTGGCCTCGCCTCTTCACTGATCGCTACTAGGTCACTCTCCCTGAGCTGTGAGCTTTATCATACCTCTGCTTAAAGCTATGTATGGATCCTGCCTCCACTACATCGCTTCCCAAACTATTCCACTTACTGACTACTCTGTGGCTGAAGAAATACTTCCTAACATCCCTGTGATTCATCTGTGTCTTCAGCTTCGAACTGTGTCCCCTTGTTACTGTGTCCAATCTCTGGAACATCCTGTCTTTGTCCACCTTGTCAATTCCTCTCAGTATTTTGTATGTCGTTATCATGTCCCCCCTATCTCTCCTGTCCTCCAGTGTCGTCAGGTTGATTTCCCTTAACCTCTCCTCGTAGGACATACCTCTTAGCTCTGGGACTAGTCTTGTTGCAAACCTTTGCACTTTCTCTAGTTTCTTCACGTGCTTGGCTAGGTGTGGGTTCCAAACTGGTGCCGCATACTCCAATATGGGCCTAACGTACACGGTGTACAGGGTCCTGAATGATTCCTTATTAAGATGTCGGAATGCTGTTCTGAGGTTTGCTAGGCGCCCATATGCTGCAGCAGTTATTTGTTTGATGTGCGCTTCAGGAGATGTGCCTGGTGTTATACTCACCCCAAGATCTTTTTCCTTGAGTGAGGTTTGTAGTCTCTGACCCCCTAGACTGTACTCCGTCTGCGGCCTTCTTTGCCCTTCCCCAATCTTCATGACTTTGCACTTGGTGGGATTGAACTCCAGGAGCCAATTGCTGGACCAGGTCTGCAGCCTGTCCAGATCCCTTTGTAGTTCTGCCTGGTCTTCGATCGAGTGAATTCTTCTCATCAACTTCACGTCATCTGCAAACAGGGACACCTCAGAGTCTATTCCTTCCGTCATGTCGTTCACAAATACCAGAAACAGCACTGGTCCTAGGACTGACCCCTGCGGGACCCCGCTGGTCACAGGTGCCCACTCTGACACCTCGCCACATACCATGACTCGCTGCTGTCTTCCTGACAAGTATTCCCTGATCCATTGTAGTGCCTTCCCTGTTATCCCTGCTTGGTCCTCCAGTTTTTGCACCAATCTCTTGTGTGGAACTGTGTCAAACGCCTTCTTGCAGTCCAAGAAAATGCAATCCACCCACCCCTCTCTCTCTTGTCTTACTGCTGTCACCATGTCATAGAACTCCAGTAGGTTTGTGACACAGGATTATCATGTGGGAGTTCGAACACGTGGATTGGGTAAAGTAATACTCACGTAGGCTGGTAGTACGTATAATTACAGATAATGTGGAGAGCGCCCTTACAGCCGTAACCTATCTCTCTTGCTCACTCTCGTAAACTGACTGGCCGCCCACAGTACCCATATGTGAGGGGGTCTTTGAATACTGCTAGGTCAGCACAATATGAATAGACAGTGACTCAGGCAGAGACGGTTGGTAGCGAGTCAACTACTGGTACGGGTTACTGGTAACTGGTTACTACTACTGAGAGCTCGGCGACGCTAACGTATGTCGTCCTGACATACAACTAATACAAACTAGAGATGGCAGGTATACGGCTTGGGCTGATTCTATACAATGTCAAAGTACACAACAATTAGATATTATAACATACATAAGTAGAACATTGGAATGGAAGCTTACGTAACTGAAACTGTAATGCAATACAAGGTATAATATAGCACAACTTAAAACTCAACGTTGAGATTACACAATAGAAGTGATAAAAAAAAATTTGATCGATCGATCTGTATTCGTGTGATCTACGGATTCTGAGGAAGGAATATATACAAAGAAAGGTTTAACAGAAAGGCAGATTCGGTGCACTCAAATCTAGACTGTTAACTCTCAGAATGCAGAGAGAACATGAACACAAAAAAAAATTCTTGAATACTGATAAGTTGATACTGTAATTATTCATCTATACAGGTTATTTACATTTAACCCCAACTCTGCTAGGGTGAGATTGACATATGCAGAATGGGTGTCATCTCTGGGAGGATCAAACTCTGTTGCATTGGCTAACTCATGCTGTATTTGAGGCAAATCTGAATTGGAAGTTACAAATGATACTTGAGGATTTCTCAATACCTGTCGTGTACGTAGGGAATAACGACATTCAGGTTGATCGTCTGACTGAGTATCAGAGGAAGAGAGTACAGGATCAGGAGGATTGTCAGAGTCTGTCACATTAGTCTGGGTTGGAACATCATTATCATCACATACTAACTTCATATGATCTAAATGCGATTCTTTATACTGACCAGTACTAATCTCTCTAACCTTATACTTATTACCAGTGATATGTTCAACTACTCGATAAGGACCAACAAACTTTTGATCAAGCTTTGGCATTGCAGACGTTTTGTTAAAGTTAATCAGCATAACTCTCGAACCTACTTTGATTTTGGATGGCTTTGCTCGAGTGTTTGCGACTCTTGTAAATTCAGCTGTTGATTTATGAAGTGTTTCACGGATTCTTCTAAAAACACTTTGAGCTAAGCTGGTACGAGTTGCTATGAAATCATCAGGGTTGTAATTTGGTTTCGGATTAGAATATAACAACTCATAAGGCAAACGTTTATCTACACCGTACAATGCATAATGTGGAGTGTCACCTATCGAAACATTGTAAGCAGAATTTATAGCACACTGCACATCAGGTATAACTTCATCCCAAGTTTCACTGTTGGGATTGATAGTGGCTCTCAAGACATCAAGTACTTTCTTATTGGTTCGTTCCGCTAACCCATTGCTGGCAGGATGATGAGGAACAATGGTGGATTTAGAGATCTTGTACAAGGTGCACAAATTTTCAAGAATTTCATTACAGAATTCACCTCCATTATCTGTTACTAGGGACTTAGGGGTGGTATGCCTGCAGATAATGCGTTCTTTAAACGCTTTAGCTACTGTCTCAGCAGTCTTATCTGCAATAGGAACTAACTCACAATATCTGGTGAAATGGTCTACCATAACACACAGATGTTTGTTGCCTTGTAGTGAACATTGGAAATTAGTTAACAAATCTAGCGCAACTCTTTCCCACGGTTCGCTAGTAGTTGGATATACTTGGATTGGATTAGGACCATTAGCATTACCTTTATGTTGCATGCAGACACTACATTTCTTAACATACTCAGAAATATCAGTTGCCATACGAGGCCAAAAGTATTTCAATCTGGCTTGTTTTACTGAACGATCCATACCAGGGTGTGCAACACCTGGTACATCGTGAACTAGCTGTAAGGCTACATTCACTAGTGACTGTGGAATTACTAACTGGTATACTCTTCTGCTAGGAGTACCCAACTCGGCTGTTCGATACAGTAATTCTTGGTTCATGACAAAGTCACTGATGGGTGCTGGTGGCTTCACAGACAGAATAAGATCTTCCTGGAGCAGGAATCGAATCACACCAGACCACATGGGATCTGTTCGTTGAGCATTCTTTACATCTTCAGCACTAAATGGAGGGTCTGCAGTTACTATACTAACATGTCGCGATAAGGCATCTGCGACTACATTTGACTTGCCAGGTAAATGCTCAAAGGTGGGATTGAACTCTTGGATAGTCAAGGTCCATCTGGCTAACCTTCCAGTAGGTTGTTTGTTCTGGAATAAGGGTATCAGTGGAGCATGGTCTGTCAAGACATGAACAGAGTACTGATAAATAATGTCTCGGAAGTGCTTTAAAGACCATACTATTGCTAAAGCTTCTTGCTTTACTGTATAATTACGTTCAGCCTTCGTAAGGACTCGGCTAGCAAATGCAACTGCGTTGTACTTGCCATCGGTCTTCTGAGCTAGTACGGCACCTATGCCAATTGAACTAGCATCAGTTGTCAGATAGAAGGGCTTAGAAAAATCTGGAAATTTCAAAATTGGAGCAGATGTTAGCTTTTCTTTTAGAGTTTGGAATGCTCTTTCTTGACGGAAGGTCCAAACAAAAGGAGCATCTTTCTTAAGCAACTCAGTTAGAGGAGCAGCTATGGAAGAAAAATTGGCAATGAAAGATCTATAAAAACCTGCTAAGCCCACAAAGGATCTTACGGCATCAGCAGTTTTGGATGTTGGAAAATTTAGTACTGCAGTTACTTTACTTTGGTCAGTCGTAACCCCTCTAGGAGTGACTACGTGACCAAGAAACTTAATTTCTGATCTGAAAAATTGACATTTAGACAGTTTGATCTTTAAATTGGCTTCTTCAAGCTTACCAAGTACTACATCAAGTCTTTTCAAGTGTGTATCCACGTCTTTAGACATGACGATTACGTCATCTAAGTACACCATAAGTGCATTACCTATGAGACCTCTAAAGATATTAGTCATGAGCCTTGAGAACGTGATAGGGGAGGATCGTAATCCAAACGCCATACGGAGGAAGTGATAATGACCTGTAGGAGTGGAGAATGCAGTTAGCTCTTGGCTGTCCTCGTGAAGAGGGACTTGCCAAAACCCTTGTAACAAATCTAGGGTTGAAAAGACTTTGTTATCTCCGATGTTACGTAAAAGATCACCCAGTACAGGGAGTGGAAAGCGATCTGGAATGGTTTTCGCGTTTAACTTCCTAAAGTCAATCACTGGGCGCCAAGTACCATCCTTCTTAGGTACTAGTATCAAGGGTGCATTCCAAGGGGAATTGCTAGGTGCAATAACTCCATCATCAAGCATTTGATTGATCAATTCTTCTGCGACAGCAACTTGTGAATGAGGCATTCTGTACGCAGGTATGTAGATAGGTCTAGTACCAGGTTCAAGTGGAATACGATGGGACAATAAGTTCGTTATACCCATCTTCTCACCTGGTAAGGCAATGGCTGTGCGACGTTTGTTCAACAGAGTCAACAAACGCTTGACTTCATCTGGGAAGTCAGTGGGAGCTAAGTCTTTCTCCTCAACTGGTGGAACAGATTGATCCAGTGAAGTGGATGAGGTCTCCCCGTCAGAAATAGCACCGACCCACTGGTCAGGTGACAACTCATCCTCTACCTGAACAGGGTAAGGATAGTGAACAAGGTCAACAAGATTGGTATTTGCTCTGAGGTGAACACTGTGACCAGAAGTGTTGGCCAGGAAGAAATGGATCTTACTATCTCTTACAACATGTAAGGATGGTTCAACAAATAGACCTTTTACTTTGCAGGAATCACTGTCAACTAGGACGTTATCACCATCTGGAACACTAGGAACAACTACAGACACTCTAGTGAGCGCACTAGCCGCAACAGAGACGTCTTTCTGCAGACGGCATGTGACATCAACAAGAGATGGCATTACTAGTTTCAAGTAATCGTTTTCTGACAAGGCATCCCCTGTGGAGAAACTAATACTCGAACTAGCAGTCATTGCAGGGGTAGGTTGTGCACTCAAGGCAATCTGAGTGTCCACAGACACTTGAGGCATCGGACTATCCTGCAAGTCTGAAGGTATAGGTGGAACACTGATGGGAGTGACAGAATTACCAGTGCCTGACCGCTTGGGTACGCTACTGGAGAATGCATTAGCTTGTAAGGACTTAATCCGTACATCATACTCTGCAGCAGTATAACAGATTTCTGATCCAAGCTGGTAACCCCAGAATGGAACGATCAAGTCGTCAATTTGGGCATGCCATCGATAAGGGTCGAGCACAATGCGTAAGTCTCGCATGGAAGCAAATCCCAGTAGAAGGTCACCAGGGAAAGTAATCTGGTCGACAACAAGGAAGGAAGCAGTGAAGTCTCTACCTTGAATAGAAAAGGTTAGGGAAGTCCGACCTCGGACACGCAGGTGAGAACCAGCTACTCCACTAAGGGAGGACACGTGAGTCGGTTCTACGAGAAGGACATGTCGTAACTGCTTATCCTTAAACAAACTAGACCTAATAATATTGACTTGCGCACCAGAGTCCATGAACAAATGAACGGGCGCATTATAAACAGATGCTTGCACTATAGGGCCTATGGTTGCATTGGAAGTTATGTGCAAACAAAAAGGTGGATTGTCATCAGAAAAGACTTGTTCCACTTCATCCCCAAAATCATCTATGTCAGAGACATGTGAAGCAACATCATCAGCAGGATTGTCATTCTCGAGACTGCTTAAGGCTTCAAAGGAATTGTGAACGGGGATGGTGTACTCATTATCACCTACTGTCACCATGGGACGGTTTGACTGGGGCGCTCGAATTCCCCCGAATTGGAAGAATGAGCCTGGTTCTGGTTATTTTGAGAACCACGATATCTGTTTCCTCTACGGGTTCTGCGGTTGGAACGGCCACGGAAAGACCTAGAGTACTGAAGGTTATAGAGAGCATTGCACTCAGATGTGTCATGTCCATGTATTCTATGATAAGTACAGTAGGGAAGATCTGGGTACTCATCATCAGTACGACGTCTCTTAGGGTAACTATCAGGACAATTAATTGCAATATGGCCACGGAAACCACAGTTATAACAAGTCCGCCGACTATGGTTACTGAATGTACTATGAATACTACGAGGTGTATAACGACTCTGTACACTGGTTCTTGGTGATCTCTGAGATGGTTGACGACCACGATTTGTCTCTGTGGCGCAAACAAGAGGTGGTGCAGACTGAGGCATATGTGTGACATTACTTTTGATACATGGGAAAGTACCCTGGGGGCACAAGGAACGTACATGATTTAAGGCTGTAAGTGGTTCCATCGTCACAGTTGGAGGATGAGCCTCATAAGCACACACGGAAGCAGGCGGCATTAGTTCTTTGATTGCTCCAAAAGCTGCTATTTTAGCAAACGGTTCTGTGAATGGTTTAGCCTCTTCAGGGAGAAAAGCTGATGACTGGACAGCATTGATAAATGATGATAAAAGTTTGTCTAATCTAACAGCAAATGCACTCAACGATTCATTACTCATGGGTGTAGCATTCACTAGTTCCCTAAGAACGACATATGGATCAGCTGTTTTTTCGGGGACAAGGAAAGAACGAATCAGTTCCTCGTATTGTGACCACTTAAGATTCCTGAAGTCTCGCATATCAAGGAGATCAACAACGTGAACAGCAGCAGGGGATCGATAAAGAGCTTCTTTAGCAAGTCTGATAAGACTTTCCTCTGAAGGAGGACCTTCAACTAGAGCACCAGCACGAGAACGAATGGCCGCAAACCATGCTTCAAGACTATGTACATGGCCATTGAATAAAGGTAACGCATCAAGGGAATCACGAGTATAACTATAGTATCTCGGTGTCTGGGTCGGTCTGTCAGTCGCTAAGGAACTGTGAGGACTGATGACAGGGGCAACAGTAGCCTGAGAGGTCTGAGTATCGACATTCACTAAAGTATCACTTGACGGTATGTGAGACATAATGGCAAAATAGCACGAGAACAAATAAGGCAAAAATAATGAACAATAAAAATGATACAAAATGCTAGAATTGAAATAAAAGAGATGCAACTAATTCTGCAGAAGTAATAAAAAAAAATGTCTAAGATACACTGCAAGAGGAAGGACAACTCAATTTAAAGGACTATTGGTCAAGATAAAAAAAATTTACATTGAAATATACAAGTAAAAATATTACTGGAGACTGAATTAAATGCAAAATGAGCTGTCTTTACTCTTGCTAATAAAGAAAGTAATTAATAAAATTTTAAATCAATTTAAAAAGTAGAAAATAAAATTACTAAATTGTTAACTGGGAAATTTAAGTATTTTCTAAGAATACATAAACAAAATTAAAATATAATTCATAAAAATATCAATAAAAGAAAATAATTCACTGCAGAACAAGTGCAACAAAATAATTCACTGCAGAACAAGTGCAACAAAATAAGGTGTAGAAATAATCACTGCAGTAATAAAGTGTCACTGGGAAAACTCAGGTTAAATAATAAAATAAAAAGATGAAAAAACTGATTAAACACTTTAACTCTTAATTGTAAATTAGACAAAACAATTTACTCAAACAGAGTAAAGAAAACACTTTACGTTAAAAGTAATTGAAATTACATCAAGAGTGAATTTGTTCAAAGAAATATAAAAATATGAATAAAAATAAAACAAAGGAACAAAACGGGAAGTGTAACACTTACAGTGGCAGGGCACACTTCATTATTTTACTATATTCTTACAACAAAATCTTGCTGTGACTGATAAGACAAAAATTTGCTGGCAAAAATAATGGTATACAGTCTGCGAAAAAATTAGAGGAATGAGACACTGCTGGCATACGAAAAAAAGACACACATAGAAATAAATGGATAATTTGGTATACTGGGGTGAATATCACTGCGTGAATTACAATGACAATTACTGGAGAATACAACGCTGAAAGAATACAATAAAAAAAAATGAATCACTTCACACAGAGTGACTGACTGGTACACTGCACAATAATACTTACTACAGACAGGAGTAGCATAAAACAAACACAGAATAAAATAAAAAAATATGAGATGAGTGAAAACACTGAAAAATATTGCAAAAATAACAAGTCAAAGAAAAACTGAGTCTACACTGAAAACACAAGGTTTAGAGTACACAAGAAATTTACTATAAATGTCTCACACATGCAAATGTCTTTAAATGCAAGAAAAATGTCTCTAAACAGAAAATTATCACTGAAGTCTGTAGTAGTCGACGGTGATGACTGGTGATGAGGGTAGGTGTAGGTTGTCCTGCGCGGTGATGACGCCGACACTCACACTGTCGTCGTGAAGAAATGCGCTTTCTCGGTGGACTCGCATAATTGGCTTTATCGTTGGCGCTCACCTACATCTCTTGACCAATTATGTGAGCCAAAACAGTATTAGGACCCGGTACAAGGGTACAAACAACCACAGGTAGATGGGTGGGTGGCTGGTGGTGGGTGGTTGGTGGTGTTTGTGGAGGGAGAGTGTGGGCGAGATGACTCTCGCTGGCGCACTGCGCGCACTCCACTCTACCCACGAAGGTGGCTTGATAAGCCACTATGCCACAGGAATGGTGAAAACCACTCTTAGCATCCAACAGGGAGCACAAAGCGATATAGACAATACTTCAGAGGAACTTGGCTTACTTCTTACTGCGTGGCTTACTTCTCTCTCTCAGCTGGGTTAGAAGCTGGGTTGGCTGACTGGCTTACCCCACGAGAATGGCTGACTGGAAGACGTGTAACGATGCACAAAGCACGGAGGAGCAGGTGGATGACAGGAGACAGGCTGGATGATAGGCTGACTGGCGTTCACTTCCACAGTCTGGCTTACTGACTGGCTTAATTGCAAAATCCGGGTCAACCCCTCGGAGATTGAAGCAATTAGCACACGTAAGCCAGGAAGCTTGAAACGGCTGCAACAGGCTTGCAGGTTGGAGGTTGTGAGGGGAGTAGCTGGTGGGTGAGACGGTTCACCTTTGACCCTGCCGGCTACTCACAAACAGTCTTCTAACGTCTTGAATTACCCGTAAAAACTAAATCCACGCTCCACACCGCTGGCACCATTTATCATGTGGGAGTTCGAACACGTGGATTGGGTAAAGTAATACTCACGTAGGCTGGTAGTACGTATAATTACAGATAATGTGGAGAGCGCCCTTACAGCCGTAACCTATCTCTCTTGCTCACTCTCGTAAACTGACTGGCCGCCCACAGTACCCATATGTGAGGGGGTCTTTGAATACTGCTAGGTCAGCACAATAGGAATAGACAGTGACTCAGGCAGAGACAGTTGGTAGCGAGTCAACTACTGGTACGGGTTACTGGTAACTGGTTACTACTACTGAGAGGATTTCCCGTCCCTGAAACCATGTTGGCTGCTGTTGATGAGATCGTTCCTTTCTAGGTGTTCCACCACTCTTCTCCTGATAATCTTCTCCATGATTTTGTGTGTGTGTGTGTGTGTGCATGTATGTGTGTGTGTGTGTGTGTGTGTGTGTGTGTGTGTGTGTGTGTGTGTGTGTGTGTGTGTGTGTGAGAGAGAGAGAGAGATGTATAATACAGTGCACCCTCGACTAACGGCGGCTTTGGCTAATGCCAAAATTGGCTAACAGCTCGCTTTGGCGTAAAAATATTGGCTCGGCTCATGCCAAATAAATCGGCTAAGGGCTTTTGTCCCGAATGTGTCCGCGTGGCCTGAGCGGGCATCTGGCACTCAATCCGTGTACCAGCCATGTGCCATTGTTTACAGAGCCAGTGAGGATGTCCACGCATACCTGCGATATATTTTGTATTATTCCAGTGTTTTTAGTGCTTGTAACTGCTAAATAAGCCACCATGGGCCCCAAGAAAGCTTCTAGTGCCAACCCTGTGGTAAAAAGGGTGAGGTGTACTATAAAATTAAAGGAGATAATCGCAAAGTATGATCATGGAGTGCGTATCTTGGAGTTGGATAGGTTATATAACAAACCCCATTCAACCATCACTACTATCTTGGCCAACAAAAAGGCAATCAAGGAAGCTGTTGTTGCGAAAGGTGCAAGTATGTTTTCAAAACAGAGATCGCAAATATTTGAAGATGTGGAGAGACTGTTATTGGTGTAGATAAACGAGAAACAATTATCAGGAGATAGTATTTCTCAGCCAATAATATGTGAAAAGGCAAGGCAGTTGCATGTGGATCTCATTAAGAAAATGTCTGCAAATAGTGCTGCTGTTGATGAATTTAAGGCCAGCAAAGGCTGGTTTGAGAGATTTAAGAATCATAGTGGCATGCACAGTGTGATAAGGCATGGTAAGGCTGCCAGTTCTGACTAAAAAGTAGCTGAAAAATATGTGCAGGACTTTAACCCTTAAATGGTCCAAACGTATATATACGTTTTTTCAACATCTGAAAGTATGTAAAAGATGTAGATCCTCTTTTTTGTTTTACATTTGAAAACGTGTAAAAAAAACTTATCTACATTTTTTTTTTGTTACATTTGAAAATATGTTAAAAAAAGTAGATCTACTTTTGTAGCACTAATAATTTGAACGTCGATTTGTTTGGACCGTTTAAGGGTTAAGGAGTACATAGACACTGAAAAATTTAAACCCCAACAAGTGTTTAATTGTGACGAAACAGGCCTGTTTTGGAAGAAAATGCCAAACAGGACCTACATTTCTCAGGAGGAAAAGGCACTCCCAGGACACAAGCCTATGGAAGACAGGTTAACTCTGTTTTGTAGTAATGCTAGTGGGGATTGCACAGTGAAGCCTTTACTCGTGTATCACTCTGAAACTCCCAGCGTGTTCAAGAAAAACGATGTCATCAGGACTAAATTGTGTGTGATGTGGAGAGCAAACAGTAAGGCATGGGTCACTAGGGACATTTTCATGGGCTGGTTCTATGATGTGTTTGGCCCCACTGTGAAAAGGTACCTCCTGGAAAATAAATTGGAACTCAAGTGCCTCCTGGTAATGGACAGTGCTCCTGCTCATCCTCACAACTTGCAAGAGCAAATTGTGGGGGAGTTGAACTTCATCAAAGTGAAGTTTTTGCCTCCTAATACCACTCCTCTCCTCCAGCCCATGGACCAGCAGGTCATTTCAAACTTCAAAAAACTGGACACCAAAGCAGTGTTTCAAAAGTGCTTTGAAGTGACCTCAGACACTGAATTGACCCTAAGAAAGTTCTGGAAAGATCACTTCAGTATCCTTAATTGCATAAACCTTATAGGTAAGGCTTGGAAGAGAGTGACTTGCAGGAATTTGAACTCTGCTTGGAAAAAATTGTGGCCACAGTTTGTACAAGAGAAGGATTTTGAAGGGTTTGGGGCTAACACTGAGGAGCCTATTCCAGTTGTTTAATCTGTTGTGGAGTTGGAGGTTAGTGGCGAGGATGTGGAAGAGTTGGTGGAGGACAACGATGAAGAGCTAACCACTACAGAGCTGCAAGAGATTCAGGTGCAACAGCAACAGACTACGGCTCAGGCATTTGCTTCAGAGGAGGAGGACGACAGAGGATGTTGCCTTCATCAAAAATTAAGGAAATGTGGACAATGTGGACATAGTTGCAAGCAGTTATGGAAGAATATTATCCCGACACAGCTGTTGCAAGCCATATTGGCAACATGTACAATGACACTCTTATGTCCCATTTTAGGGAAATCTTAAAGGGACATGAGAAACAAAGCTCTCTGGACAAATATTTTGTGACTCTCAAGTTGTTCCCAGTGGCATTAAAAAACCAAGAAGGGAGATAACCCCAGAAAAGGACTTGTTACCTGAAGTCTTTATGGAATTGGATTCCCCTTCCAAACACTAGTACGCCTTCATCCTCTCCCTCCTCCTGTATCATCACTTACCAACAAGTCCACAGTAAAGGTAAGTGTCATTTCAGTATTGTTTATTGTGCATGTATCATTCTTTTCTGTGTAGGGAAATGTATATTTCATGTAAAAAAAAAAATTATTTTGTTTAATACTTTTGGGTGTCTGGAATGGATTAATTGGATTTCCATTATTTCTTATGGGGAAAATTAATTCAGCTGAAGGCTAGCTCTCTGGAACGGATTGAAGGTGTTAGTCGAGGGTCTACCGTATATATAATATAATATCTTCTTCTTTCAACAAACCGGCCATATCCCACCAAAGCAGGGTAGCCCAAAAAGAAAAGCAAAAGTTTCTCTTTTTAACTTCAGTAATATATACAGGAGAAGGGGTTACTAGCCCCTTGCTCCAAGCATGCATTTTAGTCCCTTCTTATGACATGCATGGCTTACAGAGGAAGAATTCTGTTCCACTTCCCCATGGAGATAGGAAATAAACAAGAAAAAGAACTAGTAAGAAAATAGAAGAAAACCCAGAGGGGTGTGTATGTCTTTCTTTCAACACACCGGCTATATCCCACCGAGGCGGGGTGGCCCATAAGGAAAAACGAAAGTTTCTCTTTTTACATTTAGTAATATATACAGGAGAAGAGGTTACTAGCCCCTTGCTCTCCGCATTTTAGTCGCCTCTTACAACACGCATGGCTTACGGAGGAAGAATTCTATTCCACTTCCCCATGGAGGTAAGAGGAAATAAACAAATAAACATGGGGAAGTGGAACAGAATTCTTCCTCTGTAAGCCATGTGTGTTGTAAGAGGCAACTAAAATGCCGGGAGCAAGGGGCTAGTAACCCCTTCTCCTGTATATGTATATTACTATATGTAAAAGGAGAAACTTTCATTTTTCCTTTTGGGCCACCCCGCCTCGGTGGGATACAGCCGATGTGTCGAAAGAAAGAAAGATGTATGTGTAGTGTGACCTAAGTGTAAGTAGAAGTAGCAAGAGGTACCTGAAATCTTGCATGTGTATGAGACAGAATAAAAAGACACCAGCAATTCTACCATCATGTAAAACAATTACAGGTTGACCATCAATAATTTGGCATCATTTGGACCTGTAAGGTCCGGGATTAGTGAATTTTCCAGATTACAGAGTGGTTACGTTAGAATACACTTAACCCAATAGCAGTATTTACGCATCGGTGATTTCACCCACTTTACACCCTATTATTGACCCATTCCATTGTTCCAGTCTATCAAACTCAGTTATTTCACTAGTATTCTCTGTCAACTGAGTATAAGGAACTGTCCATTTATCTTTTCAACTACCCAATAAAGTGGTCAGAAATTGGTAATTTGGCGAATTTCACACAAATTTCAAGAGATGCCAATTTCATAATAGGGTCCATAATAAACAATGCAGACATTCCTGGCACTAAAATATCATTTTCTCTGTTCATTAGTCATGTCTCCAGGCCCCTCTTATATTATGCTTGCTATCCATTATGAATTTTTATTCACACATAAAACAGAAGATTTACTGTTATGCAGACTACTGCAGTATTGTAATAATTGTGTAAATAACGTCAACCCATTCATGACTGCGTATTAGACTGACTGGTTGGACACATATTGGACAGTGAAGTCATTTGTTTACTCTTGAACATCTGCAAAAATCATTTCCGCTACTTTGAGCTCAATTTCAAGGTACAGTGGTCCCTTGTTTATCGTCCTTAATCCGTTCCTGGAAGTGGGACTATTATCGAAATAGACGATTTTCGAATCAATTTTCCTCATAAGAAATAATGTAAATACAATTAATCCGTTCCTGGCACCCAGAAGTAATAAAACAAAAATTTTTTACATGAAATATAGATGTAGTACAATACTATGGGACATGATGAATGAAACATTAGCAGCATAACACTTACCTTTATTGGTGATTCTTCTTAGTGTATGGAAGACTGGAGGAGGAGAGGGATTGGATTATTTACTGTTTGGAAGGGGAATCCCCTTCCATCAACACCTCAGGTACTACCAAGTCCTTTTCTAGGGTTGCTTCTCTTCTCTGTTTCTTAATGCCACTAGGACCAGCTTGAGTCACTGGAGTCCTGTCTTGCAAAAAAAACTGTCCGGAGAGCTCTGTTTCTGGCGTCTCTTTAAAGCTTCCCTAAAATGGGCCAAGACTCTGTCACTGTACAAGTTGCCTATATGGCTTGCAACATCCTTCTCAGGGTGATGTTTCTCCATAAATCTTTCCATCCTACCCCACATTTCAAAAATCTCCTTAATTTCTGAAGAAGGCACCTTCTTCCATCTCTCTCCCTTCTCCTCTGCAGCAAGATTCTGAGCTGCGATCTGTTGCTGTTCCTGCTGAAGCTCTTGCAGCTCCTCAGTGGCTAGCTCTTCCTTGTGGTCCTCCACCAACTCTTCCACATCCTCCAAACTCACATCCAACCCCATGGAAGTCCCCAATGCCACAATAGAGTTCACAACTGACATAGGCTCATCAGGGTAGCCACAAACCCTTCAAAATCCCTCTTGTGGATGCAATCTGGCCACAATTTTCTCCAAGCAGAGTTCCAAGTCCTGGTAGTCACTCCCTCCCAAGCCTTACCTATAAGGCTTATGCAATGGAGGATGCTGAAGTGTTCTTTCCAAAAATCTTTTAGGATCAAGTAAGTGTCTGAGGTCACATACTAATAACATAGAAACATGGAATATACTCTAGAATGAATAAAATAAGTCATTATGCATATCACGAGGTGTGTTGTGTTGTTGTTGGGTTTATAAGGGCCACTGAGAGTAAGCCGTCCATAATGGTGGTGAAGCAGCAGCTGAGGCTGCAGTGTTTTCTGTAGCCCTATATAACTCCAACAACATTGGAGGAGTTAGTAGAATTGCTGAATTACTGAAGAAGGCACCCACCACCACCACCACCACCACCACAACCACTACCACCATCTACCACCATCACTACCACCTTCTACCACTATTACAACTGCTACCACCATCACTACCACCTTCTACCACTATTACAACTGCTACCACCATCACTACCACCTTCTACCACTATTTCAACTGCTACCACCTTCTACCACTATTACAACTGCTACCACCATCACTACCACCTTCTACCACCATCACTACCACCCTATACCACCATCAACCACTATCACAACTGCTTCCACTCTACCACCACCACCACCTTCGTATTTTTCTACAAACTTTTTCTTAAACTATATGTGTTTCTCACATTCTTTACCAAAGGGCTGGCACTAGGTTTCTTTGGAGCCATGGTGACTTATTTAGCAGTTGCATGCACTAAAACGAATGGAATATTATGAAATGTATCGTATGAACTCGTGGGATCATCCTCACTCACTGATAAGCAATGGCACACTGGCTGGGAATGGAGTGTGAGGCGGCTCGGGGCTGTGTGCACACGTCCCAGACGAACGATGATTAGCTAGTCAACGGACCATTTGCAAACCAATGTTTGGACAAAATAACACGACGATTTCCGAAAAGGACGACTATCGAGCCGGACTATTATCGAGGGACCACTATACTTTCCATCGTGAAACCAATCAGAATCATATCTATTTCCATAACATATCTTCCATTCTATCACATGAGACCAAAAAATGAGAATACAACCATAAAAACCATACAAAAATACAGTGGACCCTCAACCAATGGTGGCATCGACTAACGCAAAAATTTACTAACGGCGCTCTTTGACGTCAAAAAATTGGCTCTACCAATGGCGAAAAACTTGTCTGAAGGCTTTCATACCGAACGTGTCCATGTGGCCTGAGCGGGCCCAGCCACTCCAAGACTCCATGTACAGCCAGTGTGCCAGTGTTTACAAGCCGTTTCGGTTGATTCCAAGTTTATTTGTTTTTTTTTCAACAAGTCTGCCGTCTCCCACCGAGGCAGGGTGACCCAAAAAAGAAAGAAAATCCCCAAAAAGAAAATACTTTCAACATCATTCAACACTTTCACCACACTCACACATTATCACTGTTTTTGCAGAGATGCTCAGAATACAACAGTTTAGAAGCATATACATATAAAGATACACAACATATCCCTCCAAACTGCCAATATCCCAAACCCCTCCTCTAAAGTGCAGGCATCGTACTTCTCATTTCTAGGACTCAAGTCCGACTATATGAAAATAACCGGTTTCCCTGAATCCCTTCACTAAATATTACCCTGCTCACACTCCAACAGATCGTCAAGTCCCAAGTACCATTCGTCTCCATTCACTCCTATCTAACATGCTCACGCACGCTTGCTGGAAGTCCAAGCCCCTCGCCCACAAAACCTCCTTTACCCCCTCTCTCCAACCCTTTCGAGGATGACCCCTACCCCGCCTTCCTTCCCCTATAGATTTATATGCTTTCCATGTCATTCTACTTTGATCCATTCTCTCTAAATGACCAAACCACCTCAACAACCCCTCTTCTGCCCTCTGACTAATACTTTTATTAACTCCACACCTTTTCCTAATTTCCACACTCCGAATTTTCTGCATAATATTTACACCACACATTGCCCTTAGACAGGACATCTCCACTGCTTCCAACCGTCTCCTCGCTGCTGCATTTACCACCCAAGCTTCACATCCATATAAGAGTGTTGGTACTACTATACTTTCATACATTCCCTTCTTTGCCTCCATAGATAACGTTTTTTGACTCCACATATACCTCAATGCACCACTCGCCTTTTTTCTCTCATTAATTCTATGATTAACCTGCATTATATTTTGTATTATTCCAGTGTTTTTAGTGCTTGTAACTGCTAAATAAGCCACCATGGGCCCAAAAAAAGTTTCTAATGCCAGCATTGTGATGAAGACTCTCACGCATATCTCTCCCTGCAGCACTATGGAACCCTTATGAGTTTAACACTTGATTGGATTATAATAATAGTAATAATAATTGCTTCCTCTTCCAGTTTTAGTGTTCTCTCTTTGGCCATATTTAGCCCTAATAACCAGTTCTTCAACCTCTTCCCTGTCTTTATTGCATACTACCTCATTATTCATCCGACTTCCTTGCAGACTACTTCCTCATTGTTCTTCCATCCATAATCTCCTTCAGCCTTTCCATTTCCTGTTTTAGGTTTAGGGCCCTTCCTTCTGCCATAATAGCCCTATATACTTGTTCTGCAACCTCATCCCATTCTTTGTTGCATAATGCTAGTTTCTTTCTCAAGGGAGTTAAACTTACACTCAAACTCCTCTACAGGTAAGGCCTCTCACCTCCAATATTTATTTCTTCACCCCTTTTTTTTTTTTAAATTCCTCTGATATGCCTGTCTTGTTGCTTACACAGAAAAATAAGAGTGAGAGTGAGTCTCTCTCTCTTCTTTTTCTCTCTTTTTCTCTCCTCTCTTTTTCTTTCTCACTTTTTCCTCTCTCTTTTTCTGTGTGTGTGTGTGTGTGTGTGTGTGTGTGTGTGTGTGTGTGTGTGTGTGCGTGCGTGCGTGCGTGCGTGCGTGCATGCGTGCATGTGCGTGCATGCGTGTGTGTGCCCGTGCATGCGAGTGCGTGTGTGTGTGTACTTGCCTAGTTGTGGTTGCTGGGGTATAGTCACCTCTCCTGGCCCTGCCTCTTCACTGTCATTACTAGGTCGCTCTCCCTGCTCCATGAGCTTTATCATACCTCTTCTTAAAGCTATGTATGAATCCTGCCTCCACTACATTGATTTCCAGACTATTCTGCTTCCTGACAACTCTGTGGCTGAATAAATGCTTCCTAACATCCCTGTGGCTCGTTTGAGTCTTCAACTTCCAATTATGACCCCTTGTGGTGTCCCTTCTCTGGAACATCCTTTCTCAATCCACCTTGTCAATTGTGCATGTGTGTGCATGTGTGCACATGTGTGCGTGTTCATATGTGTGTGCATGTGCGCATGTGTGTGCGCGTGTGTGCATGTTTACACTAACATTAGTGATTGAAAATACAAGTTTGTAGCTCTTGTGGGTTACCAGCTGATGCCAGTCATGGCAAGCAAACTACCATGGTGATTGTGAATAAGATACTAAGTATAGTTTGTGGTATTTGAGAAGATGTTTCATCCTCTAGCGACTCTATTAGTCCTTGAGAATTCATAAATTCCCGGGTTGATGAAATGTCTTTTCAAATACTAAACTGTCTACTCAGTAAATGTCATAAAGTACATATTGTCATATTCACATACATGTTGGTATATTTTACCATTGATATACAGCCTCTCCTCACTTAGTGACGTACTCGTTTATCGACAACTCGGACTTACGATGGGCTCTCTGACCAGTATGCATACCTAAATAATGTATATTTAGAGCTGATTTTCTCTATTCTGTTGATTACAATATACAGTACAGGTCTCCCTCATTCACGAGCTCCACTTTCGCGGGCTTTGAACATACTTGAATGCCCAGCTGCCCAGTCATATTTAAAATATGTCATTACGTATGTTAGGAATTGTGGCAGTGGCAGAGTTTGTATGGAGATAGGACAAGATAGTCTTTCAGTATGACACTAATGTCAACTCTACGTCTTATTTATCTATCACATAGAAACATGACATATACTCTAGAATAAAATACAGTGGACCCCCGCATAACGATCACCTCCAAATGCGACCAATTATGTAAGTGTATTTATGTAAGTGCGTTTGTACGTGTATGTTTGGGGGTCTGAAATGGACCAATTTACTTCACAATATTCCTTAGGGGAACAAATTCTGTCAGTACTGGCACCTGAACATACTTCTGGAGTGAAAAAAATATCGTTAACCGGGGGTCCACTGTACAGTATGTCACGAGTGTTGCTGTGTTCTTGTTGGGCGTATAAGGGCCACTGAGAGCATAAGTCTTACATAGTGGTGGTGATGGCGGCAGCAGAGGTGGTAGAGACAGCGGTGTTGTCAGTTGTCCTATATAACTCTAACAACGTTGGAGGAGTTAGGTTCATGCTGTCCTTTTTCTATCGATTAATCGCTTAATTTACTTGCTACACTTTATAGCTGGCTGGACCTATAGCCTTAACTGCTGTAGTATCGTACATATCGTAGAATCACTGAAGAACACACATTCTCCCCTCTCTCTCTCTCTCCTCCACTTTGGTACTCTGCTATGAGTTCTTTCTTTAATTCTATTGTGTTTCTCACCTTCTTTACCAAAGGACTGGCACTAGTACAGTATTTTATGATGTTTTCATGTGTTTTATGATTGTTCATGGTTCAATAGGTTAAGGAAGCAGTTTTGTTAGGCTAAGTAAATGCTGGGAAGATATACTAAGCAACACAGACCCCAACTTATACCTAGAACAGATTAACTTGGTGGCACTCGATGTATGCACAAGGCTTATTCCTCTAAGAAAAAGGAGGAGTAGATGTAAAATAGAAAGAGACAGGCGCTCCCTTTACAGGCGATGGAAAAGAATAACAGAGCGGCTAAAAGAGGTCGGTATATTTCAAATGCGTAGGGAGACACTGGTCAGAGAAATAGCAAGCATCGAACTTAAGCTAAAGGAATCTTATAGGAGTCAGGAATCGCGGGAAGAACTAAAAGCCATAAATGAAATCGAAAGAAACCCAAAGTATTTCTTCTCCTATGCCAAATCAAAGTCGAGAACAACGTCCAGTATTGGGCCCCTACTTAAACAGGATGGGTCCTACACAGATGACAGCAAGGAAATGAGTGAGCTACTCAAGTCCCAATATGACTCAGTTTTTAGCAAGCCGCTAACCAGACTGAGAGTTGAAGATCAAAATGAATTTTTTATGAGAGAGCCACAGAATTTGGTTAACACAAGCCTATCCGATGTTATCCTGATGCCAAATAACTTCGAACAGGCGATAAATGACATACCCATGCACTCTGCCCCAGGGCCAGACTCATGGAACTCCGTGTTCATCAAGAACTGCAAGAAGCCCCTATCACAGTCCTTTTCCATCCTATGGAGAGAGAGCATGGACACAGGGGTCGTCCCACAGTTACTAAAAACAACAGACATAGCCCCACTCCACAAAGGGGGCAGTAAAGCAACAGCAAAGAACTACAGACCAATAGCACTAACATCCCATATCATAAAAATCTTTGAAGGGGTCCTAAGAAGCAAAATCACCACCCACCTAGAAACCCATCAGTTACACAACCCAGGGCAACATGGGTTTAGAACAGGTCGCTCCTGTCTGTCTCAACTATTGGATCACTACGACAAGGTCCTAGATGCACTAGAAGACAAAAAGAATGCAGATGTAATGTATACAGACTTTGAAAAAAACCTTAGACAAGTGTGACCATGGCGTAATAGTGCACAAAATGCGTGCTAAAGGAATAACAGGAAAAGTTGGTCGATGGATCTATAATTTCCTAACTAACAGAACACAGAGAGTAGTCGTCAACAGAGTAAAGTCTGAGGCAGCTACGGTGAAAAGCTCTGTTCCACAAGGCACAGTACTCGCTCCCATCTTGTTCCTCATCCTCATATCCGACATAGACAAGGATGTCAGCCACAGCACCGTGTCTTCCTTTGCAGATGACACCCGAATCTGCATGACAGTGTCTTTCATTGCAGACACTGCAAGGCTCCAGGCGGACATCAACCAAATCTTTCAGTGGGCTGCAGAAAACAATATGAAGTTCAACGATGAGAAATTTCAATTACTCAGATATGGTAAACACGAGGAAATTAAATCTTCATCAGAGTACAAAACAAATTCTGGCCACAAAATAGAGCGAAACACCAACATCAAAGACCTGGGAGTGATCATGTCGGAGGATCTCACCTTCAAGGACCATAACATTGTATCAATCGCATCTGCTAGAAAAATGACAGGATGGATAATGAGAACCTTCAAAACTAGGGAGGCCAAGCCCATGATGACACTCTTCAGGTCACTTGTTCTGTCTAGGCTGGAATATTGCTGCACACTAACAGCACCTTTCAAGGCAGGTGAAATTGCTGACCTAGAAAATGTACAGAGAACCTTCACGGCGCGCATAACGGAGATAAAACACCTCAATTACTGGGAGCGCTTGAGGTTCCTAAACCTGTATTCCCTGGAACGCAGGCGGGAGAGATACATGATTATATACACCTGGAAGATCCTAGAGGGACTAGTACCGAACTTGCAAACGAAAATCACTCACTACGAAAGCAAAAGACTTGGCAGACGATGCAACATCCCCCCAATGAAAAGCAGGGGTGTCACTAGCACGTTAAGAGACCATACAATAAGTGTCAGGGGCCCGAGACTGTTCAACTGCCTCCCAGCATACATAAGGGGGATTACCAACAGACCCCTGGCAGTCTTCAAGCTGGCACTGGGCAAGCACCTAAAGTCGGTTCCTGACCAGCCGGGCTGTGGCTCGTACGTTGGTTTGCGTGCAGCCAGCAGTAACAGCCTGGTTGATCAGGCTCTGATCCACCAGGAGGCCTGGTCACAGACCGGGCCGTGGGGGCGTTGACCCCCAGAACTCTCTCCAGGTAAACTCCAGGTATTATTATATTTCCCTACAATATAGTTATGCACCAACATTTGTGATTTTTTTTGGAGGGAGGCCTGTACACTACTGTATGAACATTTAAAAATATGCCAGAAATGTTATAAATGGTGCAAAGGTGACATTAAAATAATATCAAAGATGGTTGACACTAACTCACTACCATTATAGTATACTCCTCACTTAGCAACGAATTCGTTTACTGACGTGGTCTTAGGAATGGAACTTCGTTGTTAAGTGAGGAGAGGCTGTATTTACTTTAGTGAGTAATGGAGCAAGTAGCCCTGTTCTGAGCATAAGGCATGTGATTAATCCTGGTGAGGTAAAGGAGGTGAGCATTGGTATAAATGATGTATGGCTTTCTTGAGCTTGGCTTTATAGAGCTCCAACCTCAGGAACATTATTACTGTGCATAGAAATTTCATTGTAATGTAATCATGATTATAAGACTTTTTTAGTATTGCTTTATTGCATTATGTTTTTAAGACAAAATGAAAAAATGGATTAAATATGTGAAAAAATGTTTTAGATATGTTACCATGATATTTTCTCAACAGGCAGTGAAATGTCGAGTGAGGTGTCGAGTGGGTGCAGCGTGAGATCGCGCCCCACAAGCCAGACCAGCACTGACACACTCACTTGTGATGACCTCCCAATGGCTGGCGATGCTCCTGACATGCCTCCGCCATCTACCATACCTTCCTCTGCTGGTCCTCCATCTACAGGTCCTTATCACCATCCACATCTTCAGCATCACCACCACCACCACCACCACCATCACCATCATCTTCATCACAATCATCTCTCACATCCTACGAGGCGAGCACGAACACCACGTCACCCACATCCATCTCTACGAACCCCGGACCCACCTAGAGAGTCTCCTGCCTTAGAGTCCCCTGTTGAACCCTTCTCGGATTCTGCATTTGTGAGTGACTGTGATGCATGTGATCCTGTTGAGCACCATTCATCTGAAGAAGAGCTGGAAACACTCACAGGCTCTTGGTCTCGGGAAACAGGGCCCCCAGAGAAGCGGAAATGGTCACAAGTGGCTAGGCTGTCTCTTACTGACTCAGGTAATTTCACAAATGTGACTTTGTCTTTTCACCCAATTCTTTGAAATTTCAGATTAAATAACCTTTTTAATGCAAAACTCGGCAATCTTATATTATTGTATTTGTACAAATTATTTGTACACTATCTTTTTTTAACCTCTTAACTACATAAGTTACAAATCAGTGATATATCAGTAAAATTTCAATACTGTGCAAGTTGCTCTTACACTGTAGCTGCCCAAAATCTTTTTGAGTGCCTAGTGGTGTATTCCAGGTTCTTAAAGATGCAGAAGCAAGATTTCAACTAAGTTTCTGCTACATGGTGCCCGGAGTTGAAACTGTCTTCGAACTATGAACATACATTTTTCACAGACAGTATTTTCAGGAGTTTTGCTTTAACCCTTTCACTGTCCAGACCCTCGAAATTAAACCTGCTCTCAATATCCAAAAATTGAAAATAGAATAAATTTCTTATAAAATGGTAAAGAATCTTTTTCTGAAGGTAATGGCACCAAACGTACAAAATTTGATTGAAAATTTACAGAATTACGCAGGTGCAAAGTTAGTGGTTTTGGCACAGTTTACGCACTTATGATTTTGCCAACTTTAAGTCTTATTTTAAGCCAATTACATTGTTCCAGTTGACCAAATTCTTAAGTATTTTGCAAGTATGCCTTCTGTTGATTGAGCACAAGAAACCACCCATACAGCTGTTACAACTACCCTATAAAGTGATCAGAATTCAGTAATTTGGCTAATTTTGCTCAAAATTAAAAAATACCCATTTAAAAATAGTCCATAATACACAGTGTGGACATGCCTAGCACAAAAACATTTTTTCTGTCTGTTAAGTCACATTCCCAGGCTCTTCTATATTACCTTCCATTTTCAATTCTTATTCACACAAAAATAGATTGACTCTATTTCTCGATTGATAATAAAAATTTTTTTATTTTTTTATTAACACATCGGCCGATTCCCATCAAGGCAGGGTTGCCAGAAAAAGAAAAACATTCATCATCATTCGCTCCATCACTGTCTTGCCAGAGGGGTGCTTTACACTACAGTTTATAAAACTGCAACATTAACACCCCTCCTTCAGAGTGCAGACACTGTACTTCCCATCTCCAGGACACAAGTCTGGCCTGCCGGTTTACGTGAATCCCTTCATAAATGTTACTTTGCTCACACTCCAACAGCACGTCAAGTATTAAAAACCATTTTTCTTCATTCACTCCTATCAAATACACTCACACGTGCTCGCTGGAAGTCCAAGCCCCTCGCACACAAAACCTTCTTTACCCCCCCTCCCCTCCCCCTAACCTTTCCTAGGCTGACCCCTACCCTGCCTTCCCTCCACTACAGATTTATACACTCTCGAAGTCATTCTGTTTCGTTCCACTCTCTCTGCATGTCTGAACCACCTCAAGAACCCTTCCTCAGCCCTCTGGACAATAGTTTTGGCAATCCCGCACCTCCTCCTAACTTCCAAACTACGAATTCTTTGCATTATATTCACACCACACCTTGTCCTCAGACATGACATCTCCACTGCCTCCTGCCTTCTCCTCGCTGCAACATTCATTACCCATGCTTCACAGCCATACAAGAGCGTTGGTAAAACTATACTCTCATACATTCTCCTCTATGAGATAATAAAATATAACCAGGAAAAATTTGTTGTGGTTTATGGCATCTCAATAATTGAATCAGACCTATTAAAAACCCATGAAACAGACTGAGGATTGTAGGAGACCTTATCTGTCCTCTGGAATATTGGCAAAAATTAAATATTTCCACAATTTGAAACTCCATTTATAGCTGCTTCCAGCCCAGAAACCAATGGAAATCATCTCAATTTTAGTAATATGCCACTGAAACCATAAAACCCATCCAAGAAACACCTGAAATTTGCTATTTAAAACTATACACATGGTCAAAATTTTGCTTTTCCCTTCATGTACCACATGGAGCAGGATTTGTTTTATTTGGTGCACACTTGCTGCACAAATGCATTCTTTCATATATAGGCTAAAATTTACTATTCATAGCTTATCTGAGTGAGCTGAGCTTATGATGTAGAACTACAGAAAGGATTTTGGTGTCTGTGATGTAGTTGTGTGACGGACAGTGAAAGGGTTAAATAATGTATGATATGGATACTTTAACATATAGATTAGTGATGCAGAACATGTAACAAAGTATGTATAGATTAGTAAAATAATTGTTAATTCATTCATCATAGAGGAGAAAAATAATTATTGTCATGTTGAATAAAGTTTAATTTTTTAGGTTTTTAAAATACAGCAGGGCTCCTCTTTATGGTGTTTTGCCTTGCGGCATTCTGCTAATACAGCGATTTCAAATTATGACCAAAAGTTGCTATACGGTGAGCGATCTTTCTAATACGGCGCACCCCACTTGGTTTGTTTATATTCTCCATGAGCACAGCTCTCTATTATGTCTGGAAATTTTCCAAAATTTCAAGTGATTTAAAGTTATTGCGTATTTTATATGTACAGTGGACCCCCGGTTAACGATATTTTTTCACTCCATAAGTATGTTCAGGTGCCAGTACTGACCGAATTTATTCCCATAAGGAATATTGTGAAGTAGATTAGTCCATTTCAGACCCCCAAACATACACGTACAAATGCACTTACATAAATACACTTACATAATTGGTCGCATTCGGAGGTAATCGTTATGCGGGGATCCACTGTATTCTGATAATTATACTTGTGTGTACCTGTACCTAAATATACTTACACAGTGCTGGCATGGAGGTACACATTAAAATCACTAAGAGTCTCTACTCTTGAAGACACCATATTAATAATCTCTTGGGTACATTAAATGTTGTATATTATGTTAATACAGTGGACCCCCGGTTAACGAACTTTTTTCATTCCAGTAGTATGTTCAGGTGCCAGTACTGACCGAATTTATTCCCATAAGGAATATTGTGAAGTAGATTAGTCCATTTCAGACCCCCAAACATACACATATAAACGCACTTACATAAATACACTTACATAATTGGTCGCATTTGGAGGTGATCGTTAAGCGGGGGTCCACTGTATAGACATTTCCATTAATCCATCTATGATATTTTTATCAAAATTAAGTAATAAACATGCTATATAACATATAAACATAATACATGCACCCACAGTATAAAAATTGACAAATATGAGATTTGTTTACCAAGCGTTTGGTGGGAGAATCGGAAGAATTATGTTTCCTCTAGTTAAACACCAGTTACTTAACTGTAGAAGAATATTCCTTTCTTATGCCTTCACTCTATCTCTAGCTATTCATGACCCTTGTGGGTTTAGTGCTTCTTTTTTATTATGATAATAATATCATCATTCTCTCTGAAAGTGATGTGTTGCATGAGACTGGGAGTGTTTCTGTTTATTTATTCTGTGCTAACTTGTCAGAGCCTCGTTCCTTTTAAAAATGATGTTGTAATAAAGTTGGTAGAATTACCGACAATATGTAAAGTAAAAGGACACAAGTGCGACTAATGTGACATTTATTGTGGCAACGTTTCGCTCTCCAGGAGCTTTACCAAGCTCCTTTATCAAGCTCCTGGAGAGCAAAACGTTGCCACAATAAATGTCACATTAGTTGCACTTGTGTCCTTTTACTTTACAAAAATGATGTTACATGAGAATGGAACTGTTGGTCTTTATTTATTCTACTGTACCACTGTGGAGACAACTTGTACACAATGTAAGGCGTTTGTATGAACGTGTATGAGCCATAACCAGGTGCTTCGTCCGTTTGTTTACATAGTACTCTTCGTTTGTGGGGTGGCCAGGAGGGCTACCCTACATCCCACACCTGACTTTCTACAAAGAAATACTTTTCACCTCTCACCCTACAGTAAAACTACAAATATTTTAAGGTAAGTAATGAGTATACTGTGTATGCATTTTATCACTCTAGGGTACTTTAAGCGTCGTAGTATGTTATGTATGGGTGGGGTGGCCAGGAGGGCTAACATACCTACCCACACCTGACTTCTTACAATAAATACTACTCACCTTTTGCCCTACATTAAGGCTACAGATATTTTGAGGTAAATAATGAGTGTACTGTGTGTCTATCTTACTTTTAATTGTTTTTAATGCCTAGTTTTATTGCTAAATTAATATATGTTAATGTAAACTTGTTATCTGGCATTTATATGCATTTATAAGTGGAAAAAATGGGATTCTGCTTTCTGGCGATGTCTGCTTGTGCGGCAGTAGCCTGGAACCTAACCTGAAGTACTTGTTAATTATAGGTAACATTGTAGATGTTACCTACTTGTTAATTTTAGGTAACATTGTAGATAAAAATGAACCCAATGCATTATAAAATATTTGAGTAAAGTATTTTATGTTAGTCATCTAAATATAAATTCTTCTTTCTTTCAATGCACTGGCTGCATTCCACTGAAGCGGGGTGGCCCAAAAGGAATAACGAAAGTATCTCCTTTTAAATTTAGTAGTATATGCAGGAGAAGGGGTTACTAGCCCTTTGCTCTTGGCATTTTAGTCACCTCTTATGACATGCATGGCTTATGGAGGAAGAATTCTATTCCACTTCCCCTTGGAGATAGGAAATAAGAACAAGAACTAGTAAGAAAAAGAGAAGAAAACCCAGAAGGGTCTGTTCGATAGGAGTGAATGGAGACGAATTGTACTTGGGACCTGACGATCTGTTGGAATGTGAGCAGGGTAATATTTAGTGAAGGGATTCAGGGAAACCGGTTATTTTCATCTAGTCGGACTTGAGTCCTGGAAATGGGAAGTACAATGCCTGCACTTTAAAGGAGGGGTTTAGGATATTGGCAGTTTGGAGGGATATGTTGTGTATCTTTATATGTGTATGCGTGTTAGATAGGAGTGAATGGAGACGAATGGTACTTGTTGAAAAAAAAAAAATATAATTTCATGCACTGGCCAGGGAGGTATACCATCTTTTAGGAGTGAAGAAGAGCAGAATGTAAGTGTGGTGGAGGTACGTGAGGCATTACATAGAATGAAAGGGGGTAAAGCAGCTGGAACTGATGGGATCATGACAGAAATGTTAAAAGCAGGGGGGGATATAGTGTTGGAGTAGTTGGTACTTTTGTTTAATAAATGTATGAAAGAGGGGAAGGTACCTAGGAATTGGCGGAGAGCATGTATAGTCCCTTTATATAAAGGGAAAGGGGACAAAAGAGACTGTAAAAATTATAGAGGAATAAGCTTACTGAGTATGCCAGGAAAAGTGTATGGTAGGGTTATAATTGAAAGAATTAGAGGTAAGACAGAATGTAGGATTGCGGATGAGCAAGGAGGTTTCAGAGTGGGTAGGGGATGTGTAGATCAGGTGTTTACATTGAAGCATATATGTGAACAGTATTTAGATAAAGGTAGGGAAGTTTTTATTGCATTTATGGATTTAGAAAAGGCATATGATAGAGTGGATAGAGGAGCAATGTGGCAGATGTTGCAAGTATATGGAATAGGTGGTAAGTTATTAAATGCTGTAAAGAGTTTTTATGAGGAAAGTGAGGCTCAGGTTAGGGTGTGTAGAAGAGAGGGAGACTACTTCCCGGTAAAAGTAGGTCTTAGACAGGGATGTGTAATGTCACCATGGTTGTTTAATATATTTATAGATGGGGTTGTAAAGGAAGTAAATGCTAGGGTGTTTGGGAGAGGGGTGGGATTAAATTATGGGGAATCAAATTCAAAATGGGAATTGACACAGTTACTTTTTGCTGATGATACTGTGCTTATGGGAGATTCTAAAGAAAAATTGCAAACGTTAGTGGATGAGTTTGGGAATGTGTGTAAAGGTAGAAAGTTGAAAGTGAACATAGAAAAGAGTAAGGTGATGAGGGTGTCAAATGATTTAGATAAAGAAAAATTGGATATCAAATTGGGGAGGAGGAGTATGGAAGAAGTGAATGTTTTCAGATACTTTGGGAGTTGACGTGTCGGCGGATGGATTTATGAAGGATGAGGTTAATCATAGAATTGATGAGGGAAAAAAGGTGAGTGGTGTGTTGAGGTATATGTGGAGTCAAAAAACGTTATCTATGGAGGCAAAGAAGGGAATGTATGAAAGTATAGTAGTACCAACACTCTTATATGGGTGTGAAGCTTGGGTGGTAAATGCAGCAGCGAGGAGACGGTTGGAGGCAGTGGAGATGTCCTGTTTAAGGGCAATGTGTGGTGTAAATATTATGCAGAAAATTCGGAGTGTGGAAATTAGGAGGTGTGGAGTTAATAAAAGTATTAGTCAGAGGGCAGAAGAGGGGTTGTTGAGGTGGTTTGGTCATTTAGAGAGAATGGATCAAAGTAGAATGACATGGAAAGCATATAAATCTATAGGGGAAGGAAGGCGGGGTAGGGGTCGTCCTCGAAAGGGTTGGAGAGTGGGGGTAAAGGAGGTTTTGTGGGCAAGGGGCTTGGACTTCCAGCAAGCGTGCGTGAGCGTGTTAGATAGGAGTGAATGGAGACGAATGGTACTTGGGACCTGACGATCTGATGGAGTGTGAGCAGGGTAATATTTAGTGAAGGGATTCAGGGAAACAGGTTATTTTCATATAGTCGGACTTGAGTCCTGGAAATGGGAAGTACAATGCCTGCACTTTAAAGGAGGGGTTTGGGATATTGGCAGTTTGGAGGGATATGTTGTGTATCTTTATATGTGTATGCTTCTAGACTGTTGTGTTCTGAGCACCTCTGCAAAAACAGTGATAATGTGCGAGTGTGGTGAAAGTGTTGAATGATGATGAAAGTATTTTCTTTTTGGGGATTTTCTTTCTTTTTTGGGTCACCCTGCCTCGGTGGGAGACGGCCGACTTGTTGAAAAAAAAAAAAAATATTATATATATAATATACATATATTATATATATAATAAATATATATATATATATATAATATATATATATATATATATATGTATATATATATATATATATATATATATATATTATTTATTTATTTATTTATTTATTTATTTATTTATTTATTTATTTATTTTCATATAGTCGGACTTGAGTCCTGGAAATGGGAAGTACAATGCCTGCACTTTAAAGGAGGGGTTTGGGATATTGGCAGTTTGGAGGGATATGTTGTGTATCTTTATACATATATGCTTCTAAACTGTTGTATTCTGAGCACCTCTGCAAAAACAGTGATTATGTGTTAGTGAGGTGAAAGTGTTGAATGATGATGAAAGTATTTTTTTGGGGGGGATTTTCTTTCTTTTTTGGGTCACCCTGCCTCGGTGGGAGACGGCCGACTTGTTAAAAAAATATATACAGTGGACCCCCGCATAACGATTACCTCCGAATGCGACCAATTATGTAAGTGTATTTATGTAAGTGCGTTTGTACTTGTATGTTTGGGGGTCTGAAATGGACTAATCTACTTCACAATATTCCTTATGGGAACAAATTCGGTCAGTACTGGTACCTGAACATAACTTGACTTAAGAAATCGTAATGACACGATTGCAAATAAACCATACCTGAACATACTTCTGGAGTGAAAAAATATCGTTAACCGGGGGTCCACTGTATATATAAATATATATATATATATCTCATAGGTAGTAGGTTGGTAGACAGTAACCACCCAGGTAGGTACTACCATCCTGCCAAGTGAATGTAAAACAAAAGCCTGTAATTGTTTTACATGATGGTAGGATTGCTGGTATTTTTTTTGTCTGTCTCATAACTATGCAAGATTACAGGTATGTCTTGCTACTTCTACTTAAACTTAGGTCACACTACAGATACATGATCACGTTTATTTATACACACTCATCTGAGTTTTCTTTGATTTTATCTTAATAGTTCTTGGTCTTATTACTTTTCCTTTTATATCCATGGGGAAGTGGAATAAGAATCTTTCCTCCGTAAGCCATGTGTGTTGTAAAAGTCAACTAAAATGCCAGGAACAATGGGCTAGTAACCCCTCTTCCTGTAAAAATTACTAAAATGAATAATAAGAAGAAAATTGTCAAAGTGGGAAGTCTGAATGTGCTTGGATGTTGTGCAAATGATAAGAAAGAGATGATTGTGGATGTTATGAATGAGAAGAAACTGGATATCCTGGCTTTAAGTGAAACAAAGCTGAAGGGGGTGGGTGAGTTTCAGTGGAGAGGAATTTATGGGATTGGGTCAGGGGTTTCTAATAGAGTTAGAGCTAAAGAAGGAGTAGCAATAATGTTGAAGGATAAGCTCTGGCAGGAAAAGAGGGACTATAAATGTATTAATTCAAGGATTATGTGGAGTAAAATAAAGGTTGGATGTGAGAAGTGGGTTATTGTAAGGATTTATGCACCTGGGGAATAGAAGTATAGAGGAGAGAGAGAGAGAGATTTTGGGAAATGTTGAGTAATTGCATGGGGAGTTTTGAACCAAGTGTGAGAGTACTTGTGGTTGGGGATTTTAATGCTAAAGTGGGAAAAAATGTTGTGGAGGGAATAGTAGGTAAATTTGGGGTGCCAGGGGTAAATGAAAATGGGGAGCCTTTAATTGAGCTATGTGTAGAAAGAGGTTTGGTAATAAGCAATACATATTTTATGAAAAAGAGGATAAATAAATATACAAGGTATGATGTAGCGCGTAATGAAAGTAGTTTGTTAGATTATGTATTGGTGGATAAAAGGTTGATGGGTAGGCTCCAGGATGTACACGTTTATAGAGGGTCAACTGATATATCGGATCATTATCTAGTTGTAGCTACAGTTAGAGTAAGAGGTAGATGGGATAAGAGGAAAATGGCAACAACAAGTAAGAGCGAGGTGAAAGTGTATAAACTAAGGGAGGAGGAAGTTCGGGTGAAATATAAGCAACTATTGGCAGAAAGGTGGACTGGTGCAGGTATGAGTAGTGGGGGGGTTGAATAGGGTTGGAATAGTTTTAAAAATGCAGTATTAGAATGTGGGGCAGAAGTTTGTGGTTATAGGAAGGTGGGTGCAGGAGGAAAGAGGAGTGATTGGTGGAATGATGAAGTATAGGGTGTGATAAAAGAGAAAAAGGTAGCTTATGAGAGGTATTTACAAAGCAGAAGTGTTATAAGAAGAGTAGAGTATATGGAGAGTACAAGAAAGGTGAAGAGAGCAGTGAGAGAGTGCAAAAGGAGAGCGGATGACAGAGTGGGAGAGGTACTGTCAAGGAATTTTAATGAAAATAAGAAAAAATTTTGGAGTGAGTTAAACAAGTTAAGAAAGCCTAGGGAACAAATCAAATCAAATCAAAGTTTATTCTCTACAAGGATTACAATGCGGGGGTTTACAGATTTTGGTTATTGTGTGGTTTACATATAATAAAATACGAATTACAGAGGGGGCCACTAGAACACCTAGCAAAGCTAGGCATTTCGGGCAAACTTAGATTAATTCTTAACCCTAAATTATTACAAATTGTGGAGTAAGTTGACTATATACTAAGTGACTAAACACTAGTTTGTGAGTTTAGCAGTGTGAATGCTTTTGTTTTGGCACAATACATAGTTCCTATATTGGAGTATCACAGGCAAACTTGTGACTAGTTAGGAATCATTATTTTAAGATTAAGATATGTAGTTCTGTGCTTATAGTCAAATGGGTGAGTGAGTGAGTGTAAGTGTGAACCACTAGGTGGTTTTTATGTAGTTAGTTGACGGGGTGTATCAGGGAGATAAGATGTTTTCTAACAGTAGTTTTGAAGGTGATGAATGTGTCTGCAGTTCTAGAGTTTTCAGGTAGTGTGTTCCAGATTTTAGGGTCTTTGACATACATTGAATTTTTGTATAGATTAAGTCGGACACGGGGAATGTCGTAGAGATGTTTGTGTCTGGTGTTATGCTTGTGGGTCCTGTCACAACTATCAAGAAAGCATTTTAGGTCAAGGTTAATATTGGAATTTAAGGTCCTGTATATGTAGATTGCACAGTAGTAAGTGTGGATGTTCTGAACAGGGAGTAAGTCTAGATCTATGAAGAGTGGGGGGGGGGGGTGTTGCCAGGGATGGGTTTTAGTGATTATTCTTACTGCGGCTTTTTGTTGAGTTATTATTGGCTTTAGGTGTATTGCTGCAGTTGAGCCCCAGGCACAAATAGCATAGGTGAGGTATGGATAAATGAGTGAATGGTATAGTGTGAGAAGGGCAGTTTGCGGCACGTAGTATCGTATCTTGGAGAGGATCCCCACCGTTTTGGATACTTTTTTTGTTATGTGTTGGATATGGGTGCTGAAATTTAGGTTGTTGTCGAGGTATAGGCCAAGGAGTTTGCCCTCATTATGTCTGGCAATTAGAGTGTTGTCGATCTTAATATTAAGTTGCGCAGCACCTGCTCTGCTACCAAACATAATATAGTAGGTTTTGCCAGTGTTAAGTGTAAGTTTATATGCTGTCATCGAAGTCGATATTTTGAGCAGCTCCTCGTTAACAATGGTGTTGAGGGTGGCAAGATTAGGGTGGGAGATGACATAAGTCGTGTCGTCAGCAAAGAGAATGGGTTTCAGGTGTTGGGATATGTTTGGAAGATCATTGATGTAAATGAGAAAGAGCAGGGGTCCAAGGACACTTCCCTGCGGAACTCCAGTATCAAGTGGCTGTATTGATGAGGCTGTGTCTTTAATGGTGACATACTGATACCTATTAGAAAGGTAGGATTTAAAATACGCAAGTGCATGGCTTCTTATACCATAGTGGTCAAGTTTGTGGAGTAGGATGCCGTGGTCTACTGTGTCAAACGCTTTTCTTAGATCATCAAAATTTCCTAGCGGATATTCCTTATTTTCCAATGCTGTGTAAAGCAGGTCTAGCATTTTTATAATTGCATCATTAGTGCTTTTATTTGTCCTTAATCCAAATTGGCATGGGTTGAGTATGTTTTGTGCCGTTATAAATGAATATAGTCTCCTGTGCACGAGTTTCTCGAAGATTTTGGATAGCAATGGTAAGTTTGATATTGGCCTATAGTTGTTTACGTCTGTAGGGTCACCATCTTTATGTATTGGTGTAACCCTTGCTGTCTTGAGTAGTGTTGGGAAAGTGCTAGTTTCTAGTGACTTGTTAAAAAGTAATGTAATAGCATGTGAAAGGACATGGGCCGCTCGCTTGTGCAATAATGGTGGGACGGTACACAGATTCCCCGAGTTATTTTTAAGTGACTTTATGATTGCAGTGACTTCCATGGGCTCAGTTGGTACAAGATATAAGGAATTTGGGAAGTTCCCATCTAGGTAGTCCCCGGCATGGGCATTGGTACGTGGGATTTTACTGGCGAGGTTAGATCCTATGTTTGAGAAGAAGTCGTTTATCTTGTTAACTGTATCAGTGGGATGCAGTGGTGTTTCATGAGGTTTAGTTAGAACAATATTCTTGTTTTTTTTTTTCAGTTTGTGGGTCCCCAGAATCTGGGAAAGTGTTTTCCAAGTCTTTTTTTATATCTCCTCATGTGTCAGTGAATCTGCTGGAGTAGTACAGTTGTTTGGCTTTCTTTATTAATTTGGTGAGAACTGTTGAATATTGTTTAAGAATATCTTTGTGTATTAAGCCCTGTCTATATTGCTTTTCATACTGGTGTGTGTTTCTTATCAATGGATTTCAGAATGCTGCTGGTTAGTCATGGGCAACCAAGCCGTTTATTTGTGATCTGATTCGTTTTTATAGGACAATGTTTGTTGTATAGTCTAAGTATTTTGTTAAGAAAAATGTCTGTCCAATCGTCAATACCATTGGCATTGGAGAATTCTGTAGGCCAGTCAACAGTCTCTAGGTCTGCTGTGAAATTCCTTATTGAGGCCTCGTCATGGAGTTTAAATGAAACTTTGTTGTATTCCAGTGGTGGCTTACTAATGTTTGTTAAGAGGAAGGTAGGGTAGTGGTCAGTAGTGCTGTCTGCGATTATCCCTGATTTAAGGGGGGCTAGTATATTGGTCCATATGTGGTCTATTATGGTTGCACTTGTCTCAGTGAGCTTGGTTGGTTTAGTTATTGTTGGTATGAGAAGTGTGTTGTTCATATTGTTGATGAAATCAGTTAGTCTGATCATGTGGTAGGCCAAGGTTGATATTGAAGTCTCCAGCTAAGAGAAGGTGGTGCTTGTTCATTTGTCTGTTTGTTATTAGTGACTTTAGATTCTCACTGAAGTTTGGGATGTTTGTGTGGCGTATCCGGTATATGGCACCGATTGTTATAGGCGTCTTGAGGTTTTTTACAGTAAAATTATCAAAAATGTATTCCCCATATTCATCACTAAAGCAATTAGTGCTAATACAAGATAGTTGGTTAGAGTAATAGATTGCAGTACCACCCCCAACTTGGTATGGTCTGCAGTTGTGGATTGCTGTGTATCCTGGTAGTGGGTAGATATCAATTTTGTCCTTCTTAAGCCAGGTCTCAGTAAGAATAATGCAGGAGAAGGGTGTCTTTAGTGACTCAAGGAGTGCCAGGAGGTCATCATAGTGTTTGCTTAAGGACCTGATGTTGTAGTTAAGAACTGATAGACTTTGAGCAGTGTTCAGGATAGTGCTGGCTTGTGATGCTGTGTAATGAAGGCAGTTACTTTCCAATAAGTTTTGATTGTGTGTTAGATTATTGAGGTTTAGATCAGGGTCAACATGATCATTCATCTTTTAGGTTTAAATAGTGGTTGTTTATATCCTGTATTATGTTGTGAGTTCTAATACTGATTTCTGTAGTGGTGGGAGGTTTGGACAAGTATACCGCTAAAGCACTTTGGTCATATAGAGTATAGTCACTAATAAATATAATGAAATTGATATTGTCTATGTGTTGTGCTAGAATGAGCTAAAGTACAACTAGGTATAAACTAATACTATAAAAAAACAAAAACAAATTACAAGTGGCACCAGACTCACTCTTGTAATTGCACTAAGGTCTAATATAATGACTTTAGCGTTGTCTATGTATTGAGCTAGAATGAGCCAAAGTACAACTAGGTATAGTTAGTTTAGGTGTTGTCTATGTATTGAGCTAGAATGAGCTTAAGTACAACTAGGTATAGTTAGTTTAGGTGTTATCTAAGTATTGAGCTAGAATGAGCTAATGTACAACTAGGTATAAACTTATAATATAAAAATACAAATTAAAATGGTACTTGCAATTGCACTAGGGTCTGATATAGGTTGTTAACAAGATCAAGAGTATAACTAGATTTAAATTGACAAAATAAAATTCACGAATTAAAGTACCAAAAGAATAATAAGTAAAAAATAACAATGGCAATGACTTGGTTATAATATAATAGTAAGATGGTAGACAGGTACACAGGTACAAAGGATAATATAAAGGTTGGAGTTGAATATACAAACTTGAAAATTTGGCAACAAAATGTTATGAAAAGTATAAAATAATGATTAATGTACAAAAGTAAAATTGACTGGTAGTAAATATGGTGTTTAATAAAATTTTAGTAAGTAATAATGATTACAAAAAAGTGAAAAAGTAATGTTTATTTCAAGTATTAAATTTTAAGAACAGTATTTGGATTCAATATTGCATTGGTAGTTATACTAGAGGTTATTTTGGCAGTACAAGGTAATTAAGAGTACTCTAAGATAGTAAATGTGGTATTAAAACAGGTTATGGTAATTAGACAAGTAATGGTAATTAAATGATGTCAAAAATGTTAAGAGTAAATTGTACTGATAGTAAAAATGGTAATTAATTATTAATTTTAATAAGTTAGTGCAGTTTAAAAACTGTAGTGTACAGCACCCTTCTGGCAAGACAGTGATGGAGTGAATGATGGTGAAAGTTTTTCTTTTTTCGGGCCACCCTGCCTTGGTGGGAATCGGCCAGTGTGTTAATAAAAAAAAAAATATGAGGTAGTAATATGGACAGAGAAAGTATCAATTCAGCTAATATTTAAGCAACCAATAGTAAATAAGAAAACTACATAAGGTGACTTACGCTTACTAGTAAAATCGCAAAATGAGATAGTCGATTATTTAATTACTAAGAGATTGTACTAGTATAAGGAAGGTAGTGGAACACTAGCTAAAAATTAGACCAGTAGCCCTACCTTCCCACATCATAAAAATCTTGGAATGATGAGATGTCAGATTACAAACTTCATGGAACAGCACCATCTTCATAACCCAGACCGGCACAGTTTTAGAACTGGATGTCTGTCACAGCTGTTGAGCCATTATGAGAGAATTGTAGAGGCAATGGAAGAAAACCAAAACTCAGTTGTGATGTACACAGATTTTGCAAAGGTATTTGACAAATGCGATTATGGGGTGTTTGCACACAAAATGATTGCTATAGGCATTATGGGGAAGGAATAATTGGAAAAGTAGGGAGATGGATCTTTCACTGCACATATAAGTACAGTAGAACACCTTAGTTATTGGGAATAGTTGAAGTCCCTTGGAATGCAGGCGAGGGAGATACATCACAGTACACACTTGGAAAATCCTAGAGGGACTAATTCCATATCTGCACACGGAAATCACGCCCTATGAAAGCAAAAGACTCAGCAGGCGGTGCAACATCCCCCAGTGAAAAGCAGGGGTGCCATGAGTATATTAATAGGCAACACAATAAGTGTCAAGGGCCCAATACTGTTCAACTGCCTCCCAGCATACATAAGGGGGATTGCCAGTAGGCCCCTAGCTATCTTCAAGAGGGAGCTGGACAGGCACTTAAAATCAGTAGTTGACCAGCTGGGCTGTGGTTCATATATCGGTTTGCATGTGGCCAGCAGTAACAGCCTGGTTGATCAGGCCCTGATTCACTGTGAGGCCCAGTCATGGACTGGGTTGTGGGGGCATTGACCCCTGGAACACCCTCCAGGTAAGGTAGTCAGGTGGATTTTCAGTTTTCTAACACAGAATACAAAGAGTAGTAGTAAACAGAGCAAAATCTAGCACTGAGATAAAAATCTTAGTTCTCAAGGCACTGTTCTGGCACCTCTACTGTTTCTTATCCTTATAGCAGACAAATAAAAACACCCATCACAATTTTGTATCATCATTTGCAGATGACAGTAAAATAAACACGAGTCATTTTGGTAGGATTTTTCAGTGGACATTGGAGATCAACACGATGTTTAATGGTGATAAGTCCCAGCTGCTTAGGTATGGAAAGAATGAAGAAGTTATGAGGAACATTGTATACAAAATGCAAAGAGGAGTATCAGGCAGAATGAAAGGAACATGCATAAGACTTAGGGATAATTATGTCAGCTGATCTTTCTTTCAGAGAGCACAATAAGGCTTAGGTTGTGACAGCCAGGAGGATGATGGGGTAGATAATGGGACCTTTCAAAACAAGGGAAATAATGCCATTGGTGACAATTTTCATATTGCATATGCTCTTTCATTTGGAATATTGCTTATTATTGATGGCCCCTTTCAAGGCAGGGGAAATATCAAGGCTGGAACAGAATAGAAATAATAAAGCATTTAAATTACTGGGAGTGCCTTAAAATCTTGAACATGTACTTACTGGAGTGGAGGAGAAAGAGATACAGTGGACCCTTGGGTAATGCCTTTAATCCGTTCCAGAGAGCTAGCCTTTAGCCGAATTAATTTTCCCCATAAGAAATAATGGAAATCCAATTAATCCATTTCAGACAGCCAAAAGTATTAACAAAAAATATTTTGTTTTAAGATTAAATATAAATACACATACAGAAAACAATGACAAATATAAAGCACTAATAAAATGGATAAATGAACATTTAATATCACACTTACCTTTATTGACTTGTTGGTGTATGGTAGACACGTAGGTGGCAAGAGGAAGGCAAGTTTATTATGCTTCAATATGATGGTAATATCATCTCTACAGCTTATTTACCTATCACAATTCATCTAATATCACATTATAAACAATAATAACACCTTGACTGTCGCAACCCCAAATCCTGAGGTGTCTCCTGGTGTCGCAAAATTTCCCCAAAAAAAAAAATTCTTATGAAATAATAGAGAATCTTTTCTCGATTGTAATGACACCGAAAGATTGAAATTTGATGGAAAACTGACAGAATTACTCTGTCGCGAAATTAGCGACCTCGGCGATATTTACGAATTGGCAATTTCGCCCACTTTGAGCCCTATTTTCGGCTAATTCCATTGTTTCAGTTGACCAACCTCATAGCTATTTCTTAGAACTCCATTTTTCTCTCTCGATTGAGTACAAAAAACTGCCCATTTACCGATTTCAACTACACAATAATGTGGTCAGAAATTTGCAATTTGGCCAATTTCACAAAAATTAAAAAAATATAACAATTTCAAAATAGGGTCCAGAATGAACAATGCAGACATTCCTGGCTCTAAAATAACATTTTCTTTGTTCATCAGTCACGTCTCCAGGCCCCTCTGATATTACTCTTGCTTTCTATTTTGAATTTTTATTCAAACAAAAAATAGAAGATTTACTGTTATGCAGACTACTGCAGTATTGTAATAATTGTATAAATAACATCAACCCATTCATGACTGCATATTAGAATGGCTACTTGGACATTTATTGGAAAATGACATCGTTTGTTTACTTTTGAACATCAGCAAAAATCAAACATTTCTGCTACTTTGAGCTCCATTTCAAGGATCTTTTCATAGTAAAACCAATCAAAATCACCTCTATTTCTATAATATGTTTTCCATTCTATCAAATGAGACCAAGAAAACGAGAATACAGTGGACCCCCGCATAACGATATTAATCCGTTCCCGAGAGCTCATTGTTATGCGAAATTATCGTTATGCGAATGAATTTTCCCCATAAGAAATAATGGAAATCAAATTAATCCGTGCAAGACACCCAAAAGTATGAAAAAAAAAAATTTACCACATGAAATATACATTTTCCTACACACAAAGAGAAGGATACATGCACAATAGTAGAGTAGTACATGCACAATACATATTGTGCATGTACTACTCTACTAAATGAAGAATAAATGACACTTACCTTTATTGAAGATGCAGCAATGACTGATGAGACACTGTGTCCTGGGAGTGCCTTTTCCTCCTGAGTACTGTAGGTCCTGTTTGGCATTTTCTTCCAGAACAGGCCTTATCACACTGTGTATGCCACTACGATTCTTAAATCTCTCAAACCAACCTTTGCTGGCTTTAAATTCACCAATATGAGCACTAGTTCCAGGTATTTTTCCCTGTTCACCTGGGTGTTAGTCGACTGGTGTGGGTTGCATCCTGGGAGACAAGATTAAGGACCCCAATGGAAATAAGTTAGACAGTCTTCGATGACACTGACTTTTTTGGGTTATCCTGGGTGGCTATCCCTCTGGGCTTAATTGTTTCTTGGTATTCTCAATAAGCCACACCAACAACGGTGCTACAGCAGCAGCAGCAGCAGCTGACAGTGCTACAGCAGCAGCAGCAGCTGACAGTGTTACAGCAGCAGCTGACAGTGCTACAGCAGCAGCAGATGGTGCTACAGCAGCAGCAGATGGTACTACAGCAGCAGCAGCAGCTGACGGTGGTACAGCAGCAGCAGCTGATGGTGCTACAGCAGCAGCAGCAGCAGCAGCTGACAGTGCTACAGCAGCAGCAGCAGCTGACAGTGCTTCAGCAGCAGCTGACAGTGCTACAGCAGCAGCTGACAGTGCTACAGCAGCAGCTGACAGTGCTACAGCAGCAGCAGACAGTGCTACAGCAGCAGCAGATGGTACTACAGCAGCAGCAGCAGCTGACGGTGGTACAGCAGCAGCAGGAGCTGACGGTGCTACAGTAGCAGCAGCAGCAGCTGACAGTGCTACAGCAGCAGCAGCAGCAGCTGACAGTGCAGCAGCAGCAGCAGCAGCAGCAGCTGACAGTGCTACAGCAGCAGCTGACAGTGCTACAGCAGCAGCAGATGGTGCTACAGCAGCAGCAGACGGTACTACAGCAGCAGCAGCAGCTGACGGTGGTACAGCAGCAGCAGCAGCTGATGGTGATACAGCAGCAGCAGCAGCTGACAGTGCTACAGCAGCAGCAGCATCGGCAGTTGACCATGGTACCACAGTATTTCGATAATATTTCTCATCCTTTTTACCACAGGGTTGGCACTAGAAGCTTTCTTGGGGCCCATGGTCACTTATTTTGCAGATAAAATCACCAAAAACACTGTAATAATACGAAATGTTCCGATTGTATGCTTGGATGTTACCGCGGAGGCTGGCTGGTAAACAATGCCACTGGCGGAACATGTGAGGCTGGCTCAGGCCGCACATTAGACGCGTCTCGGACGAATAGCGTTGAGCGGGGGTTTTGTAGCGGTATGCAAGGCAAAATCTTAGCGATAAAATGTATCGGTATGCGGATTTAACGTTATGTGATGCCAACGGTATGCGGGGGTCCACTGTACAACCATAAATACTATACGAAAATAGACCACAAAGTTGGCATTTTAATTAAAAAAACGGTTGGAGTTTTTTTTTTCTTATTATGCACTGCGTGCTGCAGGATTTTTTTTATATGGTGCACACTGACCACACAGACCCATTCTCTCACATGTGGGCCTACCAGCTTTCTCCTGCTTGATTTGAAGCCGCTAGAATTTATGAGTATACAGTGGACCCCCGGTTAACGATTTTAATCCGTGCAAGAGGGCTCATCGTTATGCGAAATAATCGTTATGCGAATGAATTTTCCCCATAAGAAATAATGGAAATAAAATTAATCCGTGCAAGACGCCCAAAAGTATGAAAAAAAATTTTTTTTACCACATGAAATGTTAATTTTAATACACACAAACTGAAAAAGGCATGCACAATTAAATGACACTTACTTTTATTGAAGATCTGGTGATGATTGATGGGATGGGAGGAGGGGAGAGCATTATCTTCTTACTGTTTAGAAGGGGAATCCCCTTCCATTAGGACTTGAGGTAGCAAGTCCTTTTCTGGGGTTACTTCCCTTCTTCTTTTAATGCCACTAGGACCAGCTTGAGAGTCACTGGACCTCTGTCGCACAACAAATCTGTCCATAGAGCTCTGTACCTCCCGTTCCTTCAAGACTTTCCTAAAATGGGCCATAACATTGTCATTGAAATAGTCACCAGCACGGCTTGCAACAGCTGTGTCAGGGTGATTTTCATCTATAAAGGTTTGCAGTTCAACCCACTGTGCACACATTTCCTTAATCTTTGAAGTAGGCACAATGGATTCCACAACTGGCATAGGCTTCTCAGGGTTAGCCCCAAACCCTTCAAAATCTTTCTTAATTTCCATACTAATTCTCACCCTTTTTACCACAGGGTTGGCACTAGAAGCTTTCTTGGGGCCCATGGTCACTTATTTTCCAGAAACAGCACCGAAAACACTGTAATAATACGAAATATTCCGAGTGTATGCTTGGATGTTACCGCGGAGGCTGGCTGGTAAACAATGGGACGGCCGGCACATGTGAGGGCACATTGGACGCGTCTCGGACGAAAATCGGTACGCGGGTTTTTAATCGGTATGCGCGGCAAAAATTTTGCGATAAAAGTAATCGGTATGCGGAAAAATCGCTATGTGATGCCATCGTTATGCGGGGGTCCACTGTATATACGTCAAAAACGGTGGCTCGTAAGATGTATATATACGACCGAAACAATCAAAGGGTTAACCCTTTGAGGGTCGACAGGCGCTCTCAGAAACTTGTTCTCAGGGTCGGCCAAATTTAAAAAAAAAAAAAAAAAATTTCTTATGAAAAAATAGTTTTTTTTCTAAACATTATGGGCTAAACAAAAAAATTTTACTGTCAATACTTACCGAGATATGGAGGCGTGAAGTTTGCCAAAATTGAACAACATCTGGTAACATCGCCGACTGCAGTCACCCGGTATTTTTCTGTTTACTTTTTTATGTACTATTTTCAATTATTTTTCAATTTTTCTTTTTCTGAGTAACTTTTATGGCCTCTGAGGCCAACATGATCAGTATTTTGTAAGTTATTTCTTTTTCAATACTACACAATAAGGGTGTAAACACTGTTGTCATTATTTTGCTTATAGAAAATATTTACACAAACAAACGATATGAAATGTTGTTTATTACTATTTTTCTATATTTTATATACACATATACAGTCACAGGGAATGTTTCTAGAAGTTCTGCAGCCTGTGGAACTCTTTGAAACATGGTGTCATGCACAGTGGTGTTTTACACTCCTCACACATAAAACGAGTGTCTCTGCGTTGTTGTGGGCATTTTTTTGTGTGTGCACAGACGTAACACCTCTTCTGAGTCTTTTTCTTGAAAGCAGTAGCAGGCAGTTTTACCAGGAAGTGATCACCATGCTTCAGACGAGCAGGTAGTTGTTGATAATTTGGTGGGCGGTCAATTGCAGGTGTTGTTCCTTGGTACTTGAATACTATTTGCCTGATGACAGACAAACAGAATTCGCCGTACTGTGGTTTGTTTCTGGTCCTCATCTTATACATATTATAAGCATTGAGCATGGAAATGTCCAGAAGATGGAAAAAGAGTTTAATGTACCACTTATAACTCTTGCGAACACAATCAGCAAACCCAATCTGCATGTCACATTTGTCCACTGAACGCATGTTGAAGGTGTAATCAATCACAGCTGCAGGTTTTAGAATGGGTTCATTGCTCTCTCTATGCTGCCTGCCACTGTCTGCCATTTCATTAGGGTGAACTGATGACAACAGTGTGACATCTCGTTTGTCATGCCACCGAAATGCCATGATGTCATTGGCAGCAAACGCCTGCACCTCACCTCTACGAGTGCCAGCGTCAAACCTGGGCATATGTTTCCGATTTGCACGCACTGTGCCACACACATCTGTCATGTTCACTTGCAAAAAATCACTGAGTGAGGGGCTTGTGTACCAGTTATCTGTATATAATATATGCCCCTTACCAAGGTATGGTTCTATCATTGTTCTAACCACATCATAAGAACATAAGAACGAAGGAACACTGCAGAAGGCCTACTGGCCCATGCGAGACAGGTCCAAGTCTCCTACCGGCTTAAGCCAATGCACCCAACCTAGTCAGGTCAGGTCACATTGACTTAAGGGAGGAACACGGCAACCGACCTGGTAGCTCAAGCTATCAGGTCCAACTCACACCCACCCACATCCACTCATGTATTTATCCAACCTATTTTTAAAGCTACACAACGTTCTGGCCTCTATAACTGTACTCGGGAGTTTGTTCCACTCATCCACAACTCTATTACCAAACCAGTACTTTCCTATATCCTTCCTGAATCTGAATTTTTCCAACTTAAAACCATTGCTGCGAGTCCTGTCTAGGCTAGATATTTTCAGCACACTATTTACATCCCCTTTATTTATTCCTGTCTTCCATTTATACACCTCAATCATATCCCCCCTAATTCTACGTCTTTCTAGAGAGTGCAGATTCAGGGCCCTTAGTCTATCCTCATAGGGAAGGTTTCTGATACATGGGATCAACTTTGTCATCCTCCTTTGTACATTTTCCAGAGAATTTATATCCATTCTGTAATACGGTGACCAAAACTGTGCAGCATAATCTAAATGAGGCCTAACCAAGGATGTATAGAGTTGAAGAACAACCTGAGGACTCCTATTATTTATGCTTCTTGATATGAAGCCAAGGATTCTATTAGCTTTATTGCGAACACTTATGCACTGTTGTCTTGGTTTCAGATTACTGCTAACCAGAACTCCTAAATCTTTTTCGCAATCCGTAATATTAAGATCTGCATTATTTAGTTTATATGTGGCATGGTTATTGTCCTGTCCAACATTTAGAACTTTGCATCACCTGAGATGCCCAATAACTTCCTGGTATTTTGCAATGTATAACTTCCAGTGTACACAATAATATCCAATACCAGACCACTGTAACAATCACAAAGCACAAACAACTTTATACCAAAGCGTTTCCTCTTGCTTGGTATGTACTGCTTGAAAGAAAGTCTTCCTTTGAACAGAATCAAAGACTCGTCAATTACAAGCTTCCTGAATGGATAAAAATGTGTACTGAAGTTCTCTTTCAGATACACAAACACATTCCTAATCTTATATAACCTGTCGTTTCTGTCAGATCTGGTTTTGTCTGAGAAGTGAAGCATACATAACATTAGCACAAATCGATTCACTGGCATTATATCACTGAAACCTGGGGTTGCAATCAGGCAGTCTGTTGACCAGTATGATTTCACTTTGTGCTTATACACATGTGGCATAAGCATTATTGTGGCAAAGAAAAGATACATCTCAGCCACAGTTGCCTCCTTCTACTGGTGTAGACGTGATTTTGGTGAAAGTAATGTGTTTGCCATGGTGTACTCGTAGTATGTGTTGCTTTCCATGACAATACTTTCCATCAGTGGTTCGTCAAAGAATAACTCGAAACATTCCAGTTCAGTGGCATTGTTCCCAAGTGTACAAGATGGCCGTATTCCACTTTGGCTGTCATCAAACTGGTGGGCATTTGGAACAAAATTGACAGCTTCCTGCCAATCCCAGGTGCAGTCTGCTGGTGGGTACTGGACAATGACAGGTGGTTGTGGTTGTGGAGGTTGTGGTTGTGGAGGCTGGTGTGGTGGGTGGGTGGGGGATGGTGGCCTTTGTTGTAGATCAGCTGAGGCAGCGGCGTGGGTGGCAGCATGGCCCACTGCTGGTGCCTCACCGCCAGCACCACTACCACCACGCACATTTTCCATCCCAATTGCAACAGTATCATCGTCATTTTCACTGTCTGTTCCTGTTGTACAGCCACGGGATGTACTCCGAGATGCACTCCTTCCCCTTGGAATAGCATATGGCACACTACCAGCGCGCATATATCGTCGTATATACTGACGCTTCACTGGGGAATATTGCACTTCACTATCACTACTGGAACTAGTTTGAAGAGCTTGTAGTTCATATTCACTATCACTATCATCACACATGCTCTCATCTGAGTCTGGGATTTGGGAAAATAGAAGTTTCCTCTTGGATTCTGGTACAACTGAACGTGAACAACACGGCCCAGCACCAGAGGTGGAAGGCTGAGGGTCGTCTGGGTTTACCTCACTATTACCGATATTATGGTCATTAGTTTCGGTCAAAACCTCACCAAAACCTTGAAACTCATCTTCGCTGGCACTTCCATCTGTATTAGAACTGTCAATGGGGAACAAAAGTGTCCCAATTTGCCGAGGAGTGAGGAGCTTCTTACCGCGAGGCATGGTGGACATTGTTTACCAAGATGGCGTTCCCACAATGCACCACTTGGTCCCAGATTTTTTTTCTACCGTGCACACCGACCACACAGACCCATTCTCTCACATCTAGGCCTACCAGCCTTTTCCCGCGAGATTTGATGGCGCTAGAATTTATGCGTACTAGTACGTCAAAAACCCCTGCGCGTAAGCCGTACTAGTACGTCCGAAACCCTCAAAGGGTAAATAACATGGAAACATGATGTATACTCTAGAATGAATAAAATGTCATAATGTATGAGAGGAGTAAATCGTGTAAGTGTTGTTGTTGGATTTATAAGGGCCACTGAGAGAAGCTGTACATAGTGGTGGTGGAGGCACCAGCAGAACCCACCACCACTATCACATTTAAACAATGTATGCAATTTATAAATAAAAAATATTTACATTTTAATTTATAAATAAGAAATACAGTGGACCCCCGCATAACGATATGAATCCGTGCATGAGAGCTCATTGTTATGGGAAATTATCGTTATGCGGATGAATTTTCCCCATAAGAAATAATGGAAATCAAATTAATCCGTGCAAGACACCCCAAAGTATGAAAAAAAAATATTTTTACCACATGAAATATTAATTTTAATACACACAAACTGAAAAAGGCATGCACAATTACATGACACTTACCTTTATTGAAGATCTGGTGATGATTGATGGGATGGGAGGAGGAGAGAGTCTTAATGTTTAGAAGGGGAATCCCCTTCCATTAAGACTTGAGGTGTCAAGTCCTTTTCTGGGGTTACTTCCCTTCTTCTTTTAATGCCACTAGGACCAGCTTCAGAGTCACTGGACTTCTATCGCACAACATATCTGTCCATAGTGACCTGTACCTCTCGTTCCTTTATGACTTCCCTAAAGTGTTTCACAACATTGTCAGTGTAATAGTCACCAGCACGGCTTGCAATAGATGTGTGAGGGTGATTTTCATCCATAAAGGTTTGCACTTTAGGCCACATTCCACAGATTTCCTTAATCTTTGTAGTAGACAACTTCTTCAATTTCTCTCTCCCCTCCTCCGAACCAGTTTCCTCAGGTCTGGCCTCTTGCTGTTGAAGTTGATCTATCAGCTCATCAGTGGTTAGTTCTTCATTGTCCTCCTCCACCAACTCTTCCACATCATCCCCACTAACCTCCAACCCCAAGGACTTCCCCAATGCCACAATTGATTCCTCAACTGGCATACTCCTCTCAGGGTTAGCCTCAAATCCTTCAAAATCCCTTTTGTCTACACATTCTGGCCACAGTTTCTTCCAAGCAGAGTTCAAGGTCCTCTTAGTCACTCCCTCCCAAGCCTTACCAATAAGGTTTACACAATTGAGGATATTAAAGTGATCTCTCCAAAACTCTCTTAGAGTCAGTTGAGTTTCTGAGGTCACTACAAAGCACCTTTCAAACAGAGCTTTTGTGTACAGTTTTTTGAAGTTTGCAATAACCTGCTGGTCCATGGGCTGCAGGAGAGGAGTGGTATTAGGAGGCAAAAACTTCACCTTAATGAACTTCATGTCTCCATAAAGTCGCTCTGCCACATCTGTAGGATGACCAGGGGCATTGTCTAACACCAGGAGGCACTTAAGGTCTAATTTGTTTTCAGTTAGGTAATCTTTCACATTGGGGGCAAATGCATGGTGTAACCAGTCATAGAAAAAGTCCCTAGTGACCCATGCCTTACTGTTTGCCCTCCACAGCACACACAAATTAGCCTTGAAGATATTCTTTTGTCTGAACGCTCTGAGAGTTTCTGAGTGATACACTAATAAAGGCTTCACTTTGCAATCACCAGTAGCATTGGAACACATCAACAGAGTAAGCCTGTCTTTCATAGGCTTATGTCCTGGGAGTGCCTTTTCCTCCTCAGTAATGTAGGTCCTGCTTGGCATTTTCTTCCAAAACAGGCCTGTTTCATCACAATTAAACACTTGTTCAGGTTTCAGTCCTTCACTTTCTATGTACGTACTCCTTGAATTCCTGCACATATTTTTCAGCTGCTTTGTGGTCCGAACTGGCAGCCTCACCATGCCTTATCACACTATGTATGCCACTACGCTTCTTAAATCTCTCAAACCAACCTTTGCTGGCCTTAAATTCACTCACATCATCACTAGTTGCAGGCATTTTTTTAATTAAATCCTGATGCAACTTCCTAGCCTTTTCACTTATGATCACTTGAGAGATGCTATCTCCTGCTATCTGTTTTTCATTTATCCACACCAATAAGAGTCTCTCAACATCTTCCATCACTTGCGATCTCTGTTTCGAAAACACAGTTGAGCCTTTGGCAAGAACAGCTTCCTTGATTGCCTTTTTGTTGCCCACAATAGTAGCGATGGTTGACTGGGGTTTATTATACAACCTGGCCAGCTCGGAGACACACACTCCACTTTCATACTTATCAATGATCTCTTTCTTCATCTCTATAGTAATTATTTTTATTTATTATCACACTGGCCGATTCCCACCAAGGCAGGGTGGCCCGAAAAAGAAAAACTTTCACCATCATTCACTCCATCACTGTCTTGCCAGAAGGGTGCTTTACACTACAGTTTTTAAACTGCAACATTAACACCCCTCCAGAGTGCAGGCACTGTACTTCCCATCTCCAGGACTCAAGTCCGGCCTGCCGGTTTCCCTGAATCCCTTCATAAATGTTACTTTGCTCACACTCCAACAGCACGTCAAGTATTAAAAACCATTTGTCTCCATTCACTCCTATCAAACACGCTCACGCATGCCTGCTGGAAGTCCAAGCCCCTCGCACACAAAACCTCCTTTACCCCCTCCCTCCAACCTTTCCTAGGCCGACCCCTACCCCGCCTTCCTTCCACTACAGACTGATACACTCTTGAAGTCATTCTGTTTCGCTCCATTCTCTCTACATGTCCGAACCACCTCAACAACCCTTCCTCAGCCCTCTGGACAACAGTTTTGGTAATCCCGCACCTCCTCCTAACTTCCAAACTACAAATTCTCTGCATTATATTCACACCACACATTGCCCTCAGACATGACATCTCCACTGCCTCCAGCCTTCTCCTCGCTGCAACATTCATCACCCATGCTTCACACCCATATAAGAGCGTTGGTAAAACTATGCTCTCATACATTCCCCTCTTTGCCTCCAAGGACAAAGTTCTTTGTCTCCACAGACTCCTAAGTGCACCACTCACTCTTTTTCCCTCATCAATTCTATGATTCACCTCATCTTTCATAGACCCATCCGCTGACACGTCCACTCCCAAATATCTGAATACGTTCACCTCCTCCATACTCTCTCCCTCCAATCTGATATTCAATCTTTCATCACGTAATCTTTTTGTTATCCTCATAACCTTACTCTTTCCTGTATTCACCTTCAATTTTCTTCTTTTGCACACCCTACCGAATTCATCCACCAATCTCTGCAACTTCTCTTCAGAATCTCCCAAGAGCACAGTGTCATCAGCAAAGAGCAGCTGTGACAACTCCCACTTTGTGTGTGATTCTTTTAACTCCACGCCTCTTGCCAAGACCCTCGCATTTACTTCTCTTACAACCCCATCTATAAATATATTAAACAACCACGGTGACATCACACATCCTTGTCTAAGGCCTACTTTTACTGGGAAAAAAATTCCCTCTTTCCTACATACTCTAACTTGAGCCTCACTATCCTCGTAAAAACTCTTCACTGCTTTCAGTAACCTACCTCCTACACCATACACTTGCAACATCTGCCACATTGCCCCCCTATCCACCCTGTCATATGCCTTTTCCAAATCCATAAATGCCACAAAGACCTCTTTAGCCTTATCTAAATACTGTTCACTTATATGTTTCACTGTAAACACCTGGTCCACACACCCCCTAACTTTCCTAAAGCCCCTTGTTCATCTGCTATCCTATTCTCCGTCTTACTCTTAATTCTTTCAATTATAACTCTACCATACACTTTACCAGGTATACTCAACAGACTTATCCCCCTATAATTTTTGCACTCTCTTTTATCCCCTTTGCCTTTATACAAAGGAACTATGCATGCTCTCTGCCAATCCCTAGGTACCTTACCCTCTTCCGTACATTTATTAAATAATTGCACCAACCACTCCAAAACTATATCCCCACCTGCTTTTAACATTTCTATCTTTATCCCATCAATCCCGGCTGCCTTACCCCCTTTCATTTTACCTACTGCCTCACGAACTTCCCCCCACATTCACAACTGGCTCTTCCTCACTCCTACAAGATGTTATTCCTCCTTGCCCTATACACGAAATCACAGCTTCCCTATCTTCATCAACATTTAACAATTCCTCAAAATATTCCCTCCATCTTCCCAATACCTCTAACTCTCCATTTAATAACTCTCCTCTCCTATTTTTAACTGACAAATCCATTTGTTCTCTAGGCTTTCTTAACTTGTTAATCTCACTCCAAAACTTTTTCTTATTTTCAACAAAATTTGTTGATAGCATCTCACCCACTCTCTCATTTGCTCTCTTTTTACATTGCTTCACCACTCTCTTAACCTCTCTCTTTTTCTCTATATACTCTTCCCTCCTTGCATCACTTCTACTTTGTAAAAACTTCTCATATGCTAACTTTTTCTCCCTTGCTACTCTCTTTACATCATCATTCCACCAATCGCTCCTCTTCCCTCCTGCACCCACTTTCCTGTAACCACAAACTTCTGCTGAACACTCTAACAGTACATTTTTAAACCTACCCCATACCTCTTCGACCCCATTGCCTATGCTCTCATTAGCCCATCTATCCTCCAATAGCTGTTTATATCTTACCCTAACTGCCTCCTCTTTTAGTTTATAAACTTTCACCTCTCTCTTCCCTGATGCTTCTATTCTCCTTGTATCCCATCTACCTTTTACTCTCATTGTAGCTACAACTAGAAAGTGATCTGATATATCTGTGACCCCTCTATAAACATGTACATCCTGAAGTCTACTCAACAGTCTTTTATCTACCAATACATAATCCAACAAACTACTGTCATTTCGCCCTACATCATATCTTGTATACTTATTTATCCTCTTTTTCTTAAAATATGTATTACCTATAACTAAACCCCTTTCTATACAAAGTTCAATCAAAGGGCTCCCATTATCATTTACACCTGGCACCCCAAACTTACCTACCACACCCTCTCTAAAAGTTTCTCCTACTTTAGCATTCAGGTCCCCTACCACAATTACTCTCTCACTTGGTTCAAAGGCTCCTATACATTCACTTAACATCTCCCAAAATCTCTCTCTCTCCTCTGCATTCCTCTCTTCTCCAGGTGCATACACGCTTATTATGACCCACTTCTCGCATCCAACCTTTACTTTAATCCACATAATTCTTGAATTTACTCATTCATATAGTAATTCTCACCCTTATTCCTGTAGGGTTGGCACTAGAAGCTTTCTTGGGGCCCATGGTCACTTATTTTGCAGATAAAATCACCAAAAACACTGTAATAATACGAAATATTCCGATTGTATGCTTGGATGTTACTGCGGAGGCTGGCTGGTAAACAATGCCACCAGCGGAACATGCGAGGCTGGCTAAGGCCGCTCATTAGACGCATCTCGGACGAACTGCGTTGAGCGGGTTTTTTAGCAGTATGCGAGGCAAAATCTTAGCGATAAAACGTATCGGTATGCGGATTTAACGTTATGTAAGGCCAACGGTATGCGGGGGTCCACTGTATATACATTTTAATTTATAAATAAGTAAGTTTATTCAGGTATACACAAATACAGTTACATACATAGAGTATCATACATAGCATATGTGTAAAGTACCTAGGATAACCCAAAAAAGTCAGAGTGGCCTACATATTTCCATTGGGGTCCTTTTATATTTACACTTATATTTACTTTTATACTTACACTTTTATATTTAAACTTACCTTGGAGGAGATGTTAGTTTAATTAGTTAGTTTGTTGGAGGAGATGCTGGCAGAGGTTTAGGGTGGTGGAAGATAGAGGACGGCGTATGTTCAGCGGCCCTACTCACATCCAACAACATTGGAGAGTTACTTTCGTGTCTTTTTTCTATCGCTTACTCGCTTAACTTACTTGCTATACTGTTAATTCTACACTTTATTGCTGGCTGGCACTATAGCCTTTATCGGTACCTGCTGCTTTAGTATCGTACATATTGTAGAATCACTGAATCACTGCAGAAGGCACATTCTCCCCTCTCTCTTCCTCCTCCATTTTGGTACAGTGGTCCCTCGACCAACGATATTAATCCGTTCCAGAGAGCTTGTCCTTAGCCGAATTTATCGTTAGCCGATTTAATTTTCCCCATAAGAAATAATGGAAATCCAATTAATCCGTTCCAGACACCCAAAAGTATGAAAAAAAAAATTTCCACATGAAATATACATTTTCCTACATAGAAAAACAAGGATACATGCACAATAAATACCACTACATGAAGAATAAATGACACTTACCATTATTGAAGATTTATTGGAGAGTGATCAGATGAGAGGAGGAGAGATGGAGGTGTATTATTGTTTGGAAGGAGAATCCCCTTCCATAAGGCCTTTAGGTACCAAGTCCTTTTCCTGGGTTACTTCCCTTCTTTTTTTAATGCCACTGGGAACAACTTGACAGTCACTGGACCTCTGTTGCACCAAAAATCTGTCCATAGAGCTCTGTAACTGGCATTCCCTTTAGATTTTTCTAAAATGGACCACAGTATTGTCATTGTAAGAGTAACCAGCACGGCTTGCAATAGCTGTGTCAGGGTGATTTTCATCTATAAAGGTTTACATGTCAATCCACTTTGCACAAATTTCCTTAATCATTGAAGAAGGCAACTTCCTCCATCTCTCTCTCTCTCCCCTCCTCTGAAGCAGTTTCCTCAGTTGTGGTCTCGTGCTGTTGCAGATGCTCTTGCAGCTCATCAGTGGTTAGTTCTTCATCATCGTCCTCCACTAACTCTTCCACATCCTCCCCACTAACCTCCAACCCCATGGACTTCCCCAGTGACGCAATAGATTCCACAACTGGCATAGGCTCCTCAGGGTTAGCTCCAAACCCTTCAAAATCCCTCTCTTTTACACATTCTAGCCACAATTTCCTCTAAACAGAGTTCAAGGTCCTGTTAATCACTCCCTCCCAAGCCTTAACTATAAGGTTTATGCAATTGAGGATACTAAAGTGATCTTTCCAAAAGTCTCTTAGGGTCAGTTGAGTGTCTGAGGGTCACTTCAAAACACTTTTGAAACACTGCTTTGGTGTACAGTTTTTTGAAATTTTAAATGACCTGCTGGTCCATGGGCTGGAGGAGAGGAGTGGTATTAGGAGGCAAGAACTTGGCTTTGATAAAACTCAAGTCCCCCTGCAATTCACTCTGGCAAGTCGTGAGGATGATCAGGAGCATTGTCTAATACCAGGAGGCACTTGAGGTCCAATTTATTTTCCAGGAGGTAATTTTTCACAGTGGGACCAAACATGATAGAACCAATCATGGAAGATGCCCTTAGTGACCCATGCCCTACTGTTTGCCCTCCACATCACACACAAATTAGCCTTGAGGACATTGTTTTTCTTGAACTCTCTGGGAGTTTCAGAGTGATACACGAGTAGAGGCTTCACTTTGCAATCCCCACTTATATTACTACAAAACATGAGAGTTACCCTGTCTTTCATAGGTTTGTGTCCTGGCAGTACTTTTTCCTCCTGTGTAATGTAGGTCCTATTTGGCATTTTCTTCCAAAACAGGCCAGTTTTGTCACAATTGAACACTTGTTGGGGTTTTAATTTTTCAGTATCTGTGTACTCCTTGAATTCCTGCACATATTTTTCAGCCGCTTTTTTGTCCGAACTGGCAGCCTCACCATGCCTTACCACACTGTGTATGCCACTACAATTCTTAAATCTCGCAAACCAACCTTTGCTGGCCTTAAATTCAATAACATCACCACTAGTTGCAGGCATTTTTTTTAATTAAATTGTCATGCAACTGCCTTGCCTTTTCACATATTGACTGAGATATACTATCTCCTGATATTTGTTTTTCGTTTATCCACAACAACAACAGTCTCTCAACATCTTCGAGTATTTGCAATCTCTGTTTCGAAAACATACTTACACCTTTCGCAACAACAGCTTCCTTGATTGTTTTTCTGTTGGCCAAGATAGTAGCAATGGTTGATTGGGGCTTGTTATACAACCTGACCAGCTTGGAGGCACACACTCCATTCTCATATTTTGTGATTACCTCTTTCTTCAATTCGGTTGTAATTCTCACCCTTTTTACCACAGAGTTGGCACTAGAAGCTTTCCTGGGACCCTTGGTGGCTTATTTAGCAGTTAAAAGCACTAAAAGCACTGGAATAACACAAAATGTATCGCAGGTACTCGTGGAACCAACAGCAGTGGCTTGTAAACAATGGCACACTAGCTGAAGGCAGGGCAGTGGAGGCGTGCTCACCCTGGACGGACAGGTGGACGCGTTCGGGACAAATGTTGTTACCCGAGTTTTTCACCGTTGGTCGAGCCAATTTTTTTACGCAGAAATGCATCGTTAGGCGATTTTATCGTTAGACGATGTCAGCATTGGTCGAGGGTCCACTGTACTTTGCTATGAGTTTTTTCTTTAATTTTATTGTATTTTTTCTTTCTTCATCGCAGGGCTGGCACTAGAAGCTTTCTTTGGGCCCTTAGTGACTTGTTTAGCAGTTACATGCACTAAAAACAATGAAATAATACTAAATATATCACTTGTATGTGTGGAATCGTCCTCCCTGGCTTGTAAACAATGGCACACTGGCTGTACACGGAGTCATGGAATGGCCGGGCCTGCTCAGGCCATTCGGGATGAAAGCCCTCAGCTGAGTTATTTTTCGTTAGCTGAGCCAAAGCGAGCCGTTAGCCAATTTTGGCGGCACTAACAGATGAAGCCTTTACTCGAGGGTCCACTGTACATGATATTATGTGACTATGATAATAGTATATAATACTGACAACTTGATAATTAAGACATGCACAACAGTTAGGTATCCAAAACATTTCACCTACACAGCAACTTGTGATGAATGGTTTGAAAAACCGACAAGTTGAAGATTGAGACACTTATGCAGCATATGGAAATCTTTATTCAGGAAACGTTTCACCACACAGTGGCTTCATCAGTCCAATACAAAGAGGAAGGCGTAAGGAGAGGAGGAGAATGAGGTAATCAGTCCCTCAACCAGGTTGAGGGACTGATTACCTCATTCTCCTCCTCTCCTTACGCCTTCCTCTTTGTATTGGACTGATGAAGCCACTGTGTGGCGAAACGTTTCCTGAATAAAGATTTCCATATGCTGCATAAGTGTCTCAATCTTCACACAGCAACTTACTTTTTTTTTTATTAACACATCAGCCGTTTCCCACCAAGGCAGGGTGGCCTGAAAAAGAAAAACTTTCATCATCACTCACTCCATCGCTGTCTTGCCAGAGGCATGCTTACACTACAGTTATAAAACTGCAACGTTAACACCCCTCCTTCAGAGTGCTGGCACTGTACTTCCCCATCTCCAGGAATCAAATCCGGCCTGCTGGTTTTCCTGAATCCCTTCATAAATGTTACCTTGCTTACATTCCAACTGCAATCATAGTATTAAAAAAACATTTGTCTCCATTCGCTCCTATCTAACACGCTCATGCACGCTTGCTGGAAGTCCAAGCCCCTCGCATACAAAACCTCCTTTACCCCCTTCCTCCAACCTTTCCTAGGCTGACCCCTACTCTGCCTTCCCTCCACTACAGATTTATACACTCAGTCATTCTATTTTGTTCCATCCTCTCTACATGTCCAAACCATCTCAGTAACCCCTCTTCAGCCCACTGGATAATAGTTTTGGTAATCCCACACCTCCTCCTAATCTCCAGACTATGGATTCTTTGCATTATATTCACACCACACATTGTCTTCAGACATGACATCTCCATTACCTCCAGCCTTCTCCTTGTTGCAACATTCACAACCCATGCCTCACACCCATACAAGAGCATTGGTATAACTATACTCTCATACATTCCCCTCTTTCCCTTTATGGATAAAGTTCTTTGTCTCTACAGACTCCTCAGTACACCACTCGCCTTTTCCTCTCGTTAATTCTATGATTCATCTCATCCTTCATAGACCCATCTGCTGACACATCCACTTCCAAATATCTGAACACATTCACCTTCTCCATACTCTCTCCCTCCAATCTGATATCCAATCTTCCATTACCTAATTTTTTTGTTATCCTCATCACGTATATGCTTCTAAACTGTTGTGTTCTGGGCATCTCTGCAAAAACAGTGATTGTGTGTGAGTGAGGTGAAAGTGTTGAATGATGAGGAAAGTATTTTTTTGGGGATTTTCTTTCTTTTTGGGTCACCCTGCCTCGGTGGGAGGCGGCCGACTTGTTGGAAAAAAAAAAATTCTTCTTTTACATACCCTACCAAACTCATCAACCAACCTCTGCAACTTTTCTTTAGAATCTCCCAGGAGCACAGTGTCATCAACAAAGAGCAACTGTGACAACTCCCACTTTGTTTTAAATTCTTTATCTTTTAACCCCACACCTCTTGCTAACACTTCTCTTACAACTCGATCTAGAAATATATTGAACAACCATGGTGACATTACACATCCCTGTCTAAGGCCTGCTTTTTCTGGGTAATTATCTCCCTCTCGCCTACGTATTCTAACCTGAGCCTCACTATCTTCGTATAAACTTTTTACCACTTTCAATAACCTACCTCCTATTCCATACATTTGCAACATCTGCCACATTGCCCCCCTATCCATCCTGTCATATGCCTTTTCCAAATCCATAAATGCCACAAATACCTCTTTACCCTTATCTAAATACTGTTCACTTGTATGTTTCACTGCAAACACTAGGTCTACACACCCCCTACCCTTCCTAAAGCCTCCTTGTTCATCTGTTATCCTGCTCTCCGTCTTATTCCTAATTCTTTCACTAATAACTCTACCATACACTATATCAGGTATACTCAACAGACTTATTCCCCTATAATTTTTACACTATCTTTTGTCCCCTTTGCCTTTATACACAGGAACTATGCATGCTTTCTGCCAATTACTAGGTACACCTTACTGTCTTCCATACATTTATTAAATAAAAACACTAACCATTCTAAAACTGTATCCCCACCTGCCTTTAACATTTCTGTCTTTATCCTGTCAATCCCAGCTTCTTTACCCCCTTTCATTCTACTCACTGCCCCATGCACCTCCCCCACATTCACAACTGGTTCTTCTTCACCCCTACAAGATGTTATTACTCCTTGCCCTATGCACAAAATCACAGCTTCCCTATCTTCATCAACCTACTGTATAGGTGAAATGTTTTGGAATAAAGACACCTAACTGTTCCACATAGTAATATATACAGTTGGGCCCCACTTATACGGCAGGATAGGTTCCAGGCTACTGCCAGAAAGCAGACATCGCTGGAAAGCAGAATGCCATTTTTCCCACTTACAAATGCATATAAATGCCTGGTAGCAAGTTTACACCAACATATATTACGTTAGCAATAGAACTAGGCATTAAAAACAATAATAAGTAAAATACACACACACAGTACACCCATTACTTACCTTAAAATATTTGTAGTCTTAATGTAGGGTGAGAAGTGAGTTTTATTTGTAGGAAGTCAGGTCTGAGAGGTATGGTAGCCAGCCAGGTCAGTCCACCCCACCCACAAGTAATATACTACATTTAATTAAAGCTCCCCAGAGCGATAAAATACATATACAGTACATTCATTAATTACCTTTAAATATTTGTAGTCTTCAACCTTTGACTGTTTCGGTTGTATATATACGTCTTACGAGCCACCATGTTTGATGTATTAATACGCCAAAATTCTAGCGGCTTCAAATCAAGCAGTCTCCATGGTCAGTATGCACCATATAAAAGAAATTGGGGAGCCAGTGGTGTATTGTGGGAATGACATTTCAGTAGTCCTTTTTCAGCATGCCTAGCGGTAAGAAATATGTGACTCCCCGAGGAATCTGGGACTCTTCTCTTCTCAAGTGATGTTCTAACACAGGTGGAAGTGTCAGTGAAGATCAGTTTCATGGTTTTGAGGAGTTTGTGACCAAAAGCAATGCCCAGGATACCAGAAGAAAGAAAGAAAGAAAGGAAGGAGAAGGAAGAAAAAAGAAAAGAAAGAAGTAGAAAGAAAGATAATTAGTAGGAGGATGGAGGGGAAGCGTGCGCACACACACACACACACACACACACACACACACACACACACACACACATACACACATACACATATACACATATACAGGAGTTCACACCTTTATGCAAATTTACGTAATTTTAGGCATACAAGACAGTACAGTGGGAACCAAGAGATAGGGTACATATGCAAAACATATGTAGTACATACGAGGCAAATAAGGACTGCTTACATAAATGCACGCATACACACATACACTAGGTGAGAACAGGATCTGCTGTTAGGCAGTTGAATAGCTGTAGCATATACACACACACACACACATACACACACACACATATACAGGATTTCACACCTTTATGTGAATTGACCCTCTAACTCTTCCTTCTCTCTCTGTCTCTTTGTCTCTTTTCCTCTCTTCATCTCTCTCTCTTTCTATTCTTCTCTCTCTCTCTCTCTTTTTTTACACAGGGTTTGACAAGGTTAAGGATCCCTAGCTTTATTGACAGCTATTTACAGGTTAAGGATTCCTAACTTTATTGGCAAGCTAAGAGCTGTTACCTACATCAGCTCATTTGAAAGCATTTTTATTGTTATGAGACATACAAGTAGGGAACAGGATGAAGTTGGAGCCATCTGTGGGCCAGCATTTTCATTGGATCAACTGACTTTATCTCGTTGACATCATTATGCTGTACGAATGTGTTCCATACTCGAGTCATCCTGGGTATGTATGATCTCAGATGGAGTGATGTTCTGGAGAAGGGTACAGCCAGAGTGAAGTTGCTGCTTTCTGCCCGTCTTGTGGCATAAAAGCTTGTTTCACGCTGTCCTCGAAGTGGATCCAAGTGTGGTATTTTGACAATATTGGCCTTGTACATAACAGTAAGGCCACCCACATCCCTCCTATGTTGAAGGCTCTGCTGAAATGACAGATCTATCCAGGATGGGTCCAGGCGAGAGATGAGACGTCTTGCTCTGTTCTCTACTCTGTCAAGCAGTCGCAGATGAGAGGGGGGGCAGGCAAACCAAGAAAGTGGAGCATACTCAAGGTGTGAGCGTACTTGTGCCTCGTACAGGATCTTGCAACCCCTACTGTCAAGCAGATGGGAGATACGGCGAAGTGCTGTAAGCTTCTTGGCTGCCTTGTTTGCAAGATTTACAACGTGGTTCTTCATGGTTAGTTTGGAGTCTTAACAACAGATCAGCAGCAGAGTAACCTTTCCTGAAGCCTATTGACGATCACAAAGTAGTGAGTGGTAGTCAAAAAACTCTGTCATTTGTCTTGAGATTATTGTCTCAAGGATCTTACCAGTGATTGACAGGAGTGACACTGGTCTGTAGTTGCTGATTTCTGCTCTGCTCTTCTTTTTGTGAACAGGGACTACATTTGCCTCTTTCCATAGAGAAGGCCATTTACACTGTACTAGGCAGTGCTGAAAGATGTGAGTTAGAGGTGCTGCTAGCTGGTCTGCACATCTTCTCAACAATCTTGGGCTCAACTTGTCTGGGCCCACAGCCTTTTCTTGGTCAAGCGATTTAAGTAGGAAATGCACCTCCTCCTGCCTTATTGTCACCACTGACAGTTTTGACACAGTTCTTGCAGCTAGCCAAGGAGGGTCCCTTGCTGGATCAGGAACTTGCATTTTGGTAGCAAAGTGTTCAGCAAAGAGGTCCGCCTTCTCTTGACTACTAGTAGAGGTGGTCCCATCCTGTCGGTTTAGAGGTGGAATAAGTTCATCAGGCAGATAACCTTGTCTGTCCTTGACCAGGGACCACCAGGTTTTGGAGCCTACCCTACCTGATGCTAACTTTCTTTTAGTGTCCACCTCCCATTTAGCAATGGCCCACTTTTGAACATCACCCATATGCCTACAGGCTTGCATGTGCAAGTTCCTGTTATAGGTGGTAGGATGTCTCTTATACCTTCGCCATGCTTTGTACTTAGCAGTAGCAGCCTCTCTACAACGAAAGCCAAACCAAGGCTGATCTGTAGGCTTCGTCACATCATGCCGGTGAGGAATGTGTTCTTGTTGTAGATTAAGGATGTGTCCAGTGAAGGCTTTCACTTGGTTGTCAACATCCCCTTGGAGAAGAGCATTCCATTCTCTCTCTCTCTCTCTCTCTCTCTCTCTCTCTCTCTCTCTCTCTCTCTCTCTCTCTCTCTCTCTCTCTCTCTGTCTCTGTCTCTGTCTCTCTCTCTCTCTCTCTCTCTCTCTCTCTCTCTCTCTCTCTCTCTCTCTCTCTCTCTCTCTCTCTCTCTCTGTCTCTGTCTCTCTCTCTCTCTCTCTCTCTCTCTCTCTCTCTCTCTCTCTCTCTCTCTCTCTCTCTCTCTCTCTCTCTCTCTCTCTCTCTCTCTCTCTCTATTCTTCTCTCTCTCTATTCTTCTCTCTCTCTATTCTTCTCTCTCTCTCTCTCTTCCTCTTTCTCTCTTCCTCTTTCTCTCCCTTCCTCTCTCTCTATTCCTCTCTCTCTCTCTCTCTTCCTCTCTCTCTCTTTTCCTGTCTCCCTTTCTCTCTCTTCCTCTCTTTTTTCCTCTCTCTTCCTCTCTCACTTCCTATTTTTCTCTCTTCCTCTCTTTCTCTTCCCTTCTCACTCTCTCCCTTCTCTCCTCCTATCTTTCCCTTCTCTCCTTCTCTCACTCTCTCCCCCTTTTCCTTTTCACTCTCCCCCTCTCTTTCTCTCTCTCTCTCTCTCTCTCTCTCTCTCTCTCTCTCTGTCTGTCTGTCTGTCTGTCTGTCTGTCTGTCTGTCTGTCTGTCTGTCTGTCTGTCTCTCTCTCTCTCTCTCTCTCTCTCTCTCTCTCTCTCTCTCTCTCTCTCTCTCTCTCTCTCTCTCTCTCTCTCTCTCTCTCTCTCTCTCTCTCTCTCTCTCTTTCTCTCTCTTTCTCCCTCTTTCCTTTACTATAAAAAAAAAAATGGTTGGGACTCGTAGGAATCAGGGATCAGATGACAATGGTATTGGTAGGGAGGAATGGATGGAGGAGCAGTGGAAAAGGATGGAGCAAGAATGGGAGAGAAAATTAGGAGAGCTTTCTGAAAAAATGGAGAAAGAGCTCTCTGCGAAATGGGAAAAGAGGTTGGAAAAGGAGACGAAGAAATGGGAGGCACAAGTCGAAACTGCAGTAGACAGGGTAAGGGTCCTAGAATTTGAGGTAAACAGGCTGAAGCAAGTCTCAGGGGCAGTGACCAGAAAAGACACAGAATATGAAGCTGAGAGGATGAACAGGAAGGAAGGAGATATGAATTATGCTAAGGTCATATCAGCCTGCAAAGAAGGGTCAGGGAGTAAAAGGAAAGAGCAGCTGGGTGCAGATAGAGAGGGAGATAAGTCGAATGCTGAGGCACAACCATGCTACCGAGAGCCACTGGAAAAATCAAGGGAGAAAATGACCATATACAGACAGGAACCAGAGTCACAGAGGGAGAGGCAATGGGAGGAGGAAAGGGCATAATCAGTGTTTATCCATGGGCTTCGGGAGAGAGAGGAAAAGACACACACTGAAAGACGGCAGGAAGAAAGAAAGGAGATTGGGAAAATCATCACGGAAATAGGGGGAGGAGACGTGGACGAGATTGTAAATTTTCAGAGAATAGGGGGGTATGTGAAGGGGAGAAACTGACCGATCAAGCTGATTCTCAGGACAGAAACAGTGAGGAACAGGATCCTCCAAGAGAAACCAAGGTTGAAAAACTCGGAAGAGTACAAGGTGGTGTTCCTAGACAGAGACAGAGCACAAACAGAGAGACAGCAGCTGAGGGAGAGGACAAAAAAGCAAAAGGAGATAGGAAAGGAAACAAGGATGGAACCAGCAGAGGTCAGTCAGAGCAGAACAGAGAAGCAAGGGCAAGCACACACACAACTATCCTCAGAACCCCACAATCTATCACACCATCCCAACACACACACTACAATTCATACCCACAGCTTCCACCCAACCCCCAATCATAGAATCCCACAGTATGCTACCAGGTCTCCCACCCCCACAGGCCCCCCAAACCACAGTATTGGAAAGGAAACTGAAGGTATGGTACACAAACGCTGATGGAATAACAAACAAGTGGGAGGAGTGGCATGAAAGAGTCAGAGAGACATCACCGGACATCATAGCGCTCACAGAAACCAAGCTTACAGATATGATAACAGATGCCATCTTTCCAACGGGATACCAGATCCTGAGGAAAGACAGAAGGAACAGGGGGGGTGGAGGAGTGGCACTGCTGATCAAACACCGATGGAATTTTGATGAGCTGGAGAGAGGAGACAGCGGAGAAGAAAGTGATTACATAGGGGGAACGCTTCACTCTGGAGGTCCCAAGGTGGTAATTGCAGTGATGTATAACCCACCACAGAACAGCAGGAGACCAGGGCATGAGTATGACGAGAGCAATAGAGCGATGGTTGACACACTGGCTGCAGTGGCCAGAAGAGCTCATGCATGCAGGGCAAAGCTCTTGATCATGGGCGACTTTAACCACAAGGAGATCGACTGGGAGAACTTGGAGCCACATGGGGGCCAAGATACATGGAGGGCTAAGATGATGGAGGTGGTACTGGAAAACTTCATGTACCAACACATAAGGGACACTACAAGAGAGAGAGGAGAGGATGAGCCAGCAAGACTGGACTTAGTATTCACCTTGAGCAGTGCAGATATTGAGGACATCACATATAAAAGACCCCTTGGGGCCAGCGATCATGTGGTTTTGAGCTTCGATTACACAGTAGAGCTACAAGTGGAGGGGAAAATAGGAAGGCCAGGACAAATGAAACCAAGCTACAGGAAATGGGACTACCCGGGAATGAGGAACTTCCTGAACAAGGTTCAGTGGGACAGAGAACTGGCAGGGAAGCCAGTTAATGAGATGATGGAATATGTAGCAACAATGTGCAAGGAGGCTGAGGAGAGGTTTGTACCCAAGGGAAACAGGAATAATGAAAAAGCCAGGATGAGCCCATGGTTCACCCAAAGGTGCAAGGAGGCAAAAACCAAGTGTGCTAGGGAATGGAAGTAATATAGAAGGCAAAGGACCCAGGAGAATAAGGAGAGCAGTCGTAGAGCCAGAAACGAATATGCACAGATAAGAAGGGAGGCCCAACGACTATGAAAACGACATAGCAGCGAAAGCCAAATCTGACCCGAAGCTGTTATGCAGCCACATCAGGAGGAAAACAACAGTCAAGGACCAGGTAATCAGGCTAAGGAAGGAAGGAGGAGAGACAACAAGAAATGACCATGAAGTATGTGAGGAACTCAACAAGAGATTCAAAGAAGTGTTCACAGAGGAGACAGAAGGGGCTCCAGAGGGACGGAGAGGTGTGGCACATCACCAGGTGCTGGACACGGTACACACAACCAAGGAAGAAGTAAAGAGGCTTCTGAGTGAGCTAGATACCTCAAAGGCAATGGGGCCAGATAACATCTCTCCATGGGTCCTGAGAGAGGGAGCAGAGGCGCTATGTGTACCCCTAACAACAATATTCAATACATCTATCGAAACAGGGAGATTGCCTGAGGCATGGAATACAGCAAATGTAGTCCCAATCTTTAAAAAAGGAGACAGACATGAAGCACTAAACTACAGACCAGTGTCACTGACATGTATAGTATGCAAAGTCATGGAGAAGATTGTCAGGAGAAGAGTGGTGGAACACCTAGAAAGGAATGATCTCATCAACAGCGCCCAACATGGTTTCAGGGATGGGAAATCCTGTGTCACAAACCTACTGGAGTTCTGTGACAAGGTGACAGCAGTAAGAAAAGAGAGAGAGGGGTGGGTGGATTGCATTTTCTTGGACTGCAAGAAGGCGTTTGACACAGTACCACACAAGAGATTAGTGCAAAAACTGGAGGACCAAGCAGGGATAACAGGGAAGGCACTAAAGTGGATCAGGGAATATTTGTCAGGAAGACAGCAGCGAGTAATGGTACGTGGTGAGGTGTCAGAGTGGGTACCTGTGACCAGCGGGGTCCCACAGGGGTCAGTCCTAGGACCAGTGCCGTTTCTGGTATTTGTGAACGACATGACAGAAGGAATAAACTCTGATGTGTCCCTGTTTGCAGATGACGTGAAGTTGATGAGAAGAATTCATTCGATCGAAGACCAGGCAGAACTATAAAGGGATCTGGACAGGCTGCAGACCTGGTCCAGCAATTGGCTCCTGGAGTTCAATCCCACCAAGTGCAAAGTCATGAAGATTGGGGAAGGGCAAAGAAGACCGCAGACAGAGTACAGTCTAGGGGACCAGAGACTACAAACCTCACTCAAGGAAAAAGATCTTGGGGTGAGTATAACACCAGGCACATCTCCTGAAGCGCACATCAACCAAATAACTGCTGCAGCATATGGGCGCCTGACAAACCTCAGAACAGCATTCCGACATCTTAATAAGGAGTTGTTCAGGACCCTGTAAACCGTGTATGTTAGGCCCATATTGGAGTATGCGGCACCAGTTTGGAACCCACACCTAGCCAAGCATGTAAAGAAACTAGAGAAAGTGCAAAGGTTTGCCACAAGACTAGTCCCAGAGCTAAGAGGTATGTCCTACGAGGAGAGGTTAAGGGAAATCAAGCTGACGACACTGGAGGACAGGAGAGATAGGGGGGACATGATAATGACTTACAAAATACTGAGAGGAATTGACAAGGTGGACAAAGACAGGATGTTCCAGAGACTGGACACAGCAACAAGGGGACACAGTTGGAAGCTGAAGACACAGATGAATCACAGGGATGTTAGGAAGTATTTCTTCAGCCACAGAGTAGTCAGGAAGCGGAATAGTTTGGGAAGAGATGTAGTGGAGGCAGGATCCATACATAGCTTTAAGCAGAGGTACGATAAAGGTCATGGTTCAGGGAGAATGACCTAGTGGCGACCAGTGAAGAGGCGGGGCCAGGAGCTTGGACTCGACCCCTGCAACCTCAACTAGGTGAGTACACACACACACACACACACACACACACACACACACACACACACACACACACACACACACACACACACACACACACAGCACAATGAAAGTGTTCAGTGACTATGTGTGTATATATATTATAGAAACCAGAAGGAAGGAAATAATGAAGAAAGAAAGGTAGGTAGGAATGATGACACAGGAATATTTACCTAGGATAACTATCTAACACAACTGCCTGCTGCTACTTTGAAGAAAACTGCTCAGACGAGGTGTTTTGTCTGTGCCCATACAAAAAATGCCCACAAAAATGTAGAGACGCTCGTTTTATGTGTGAGGAGTGTAAAACACCATTGTGTATGAAACCATGTTTCAAAAGTAAGTAAGTAAGTAAGTTTATTCAGGTATACACAAATACAGTTACATAGAATTATCATACATAGCAACATATGTGTAGAGAACCTAGGATAACCCAAAAAAGTCAGACAGAGTGACTTATTTCCATTGGGGTCCTTTTACCTTATTATTATAATATGAAGGTTATAATATTTTCTTATTATTCTACAATGAAGATAACATCTTATTGTCATACTAAAAAGACTATCTACTACACCAAGGTCATTAAGACTATCTACAATACGAGGGTCATTACTAGGAATATGGTAAAATTTACACGTATGTTAGCTAAAAAATAGAAAATCATTCCCCTCCCTTTCTGTAGCTACATTCATCAGACACCTTTTGGCACTCTTCTTGAACTGGTTCATACTATGACTGGCTTTGACATGTGCGGGCAGTCTGTTCCATTCCTTTATTGCTGTACAATAAAAGGTGTTTGAAGCCTGTCCAATGACTGTGGGTACTACAAAGTTGTGCTCTCTCCCCCTAGTACTATGATTGCTTTGGTTCCCAACCTTGACAAAATTGACAACAAGATATTCTGGACATTGTTTGTGAGCAATTTTATAAACATGATTTAGCTTCAGTTGTTTTACTCTGTCTTCAACATTCAGCATATCCAACTGCTGTAATTCATTCTGGCCTACATGTTCTCTTGGTCCCAGCCCCAGGATGAATCTTACGATTTTGTTCTGGGTGATTTGCAGTCTATCTTTCAGTTTTTTTGTCAAGGCAGAGTACCAAGAAGAGCAAGCGTAATCCATATGGCATTGTATAAGGGCTAGACATAGGGTCCTGCGAGCCTCAGTAGGTAGACACTGTGCTTGTCTATATAGGAACTTCAGTCTGGCATTCGCTTTCTTTACTACACTGTTCCCTATCAATTCTCCTGACATGCATGGGTCAAAGGGGATTCCCAAATATTTTACTGATGAAACCAAAGTGATGGGCTCCCCATTACATTGAACATTAAAATTATTTACCCTTCTCAGTTTATGTTTCGTGCCAAAGAGAATGGCTTCAGTTTTCCCTAGGTGTAATGATAGTTTGTTGTCTACTAACCATTTGCTGCAGGACTCCAGTTCCAGTGTTAAAACATTAGCAATATCTTGTGGGTCTTTACCTGACACTAACAGAGCACTGTCATCTGCATACAGGAGGAGTTTGCACTTGACACTGATAGGCATATCATTGACATAACATAAGAATAATAAGGGACCTAGAATACTACCTTGGGGAACTCCACATGTTATCGGCAGGGGTTCTGATTCTGTTTTGTTGATTTTGACTATTTGTCTCCTGTTGCTAAGGTAGGACTTAAACCAGTCTACAGAACCTATACCGATAGCTTGAAGTTTATTACATAATATATTGTGGCTGACAGTATCGAAGGCCTTTTGCAGGTCTAAGGTTACCATACCTATGAGGTTCCCCTTTGACATTTCAGTTCTCAGGTAATCCATCAGATTAATAAGGGAGGTGTCGGTTGAGTAGGATCTTCTAAAGCCCGATTGATAGCTATGGAGAATGTTGTTGTCATTAAGGTACTTAACTACTTGAGAATACACCGCCCTCTCTAGAATTTTAGATATTATACTGAGTATACTAACAGGCCTATAGTTGCTTACATCAGACCTACTATTTTTCTTGAAGATAGGAGTAACTCTGGCCTCCTTGAACCCCTCCGGTACGGTATTAGTGGTGATTGATAGATTTATTATGTGAGCAATAGGGATTGACCATTCAGAAGCACCATCTTTTAGGAACTTAGACGGGATGTTATCAGGGCCTGTGCTCTTAGTTGGGTTTAACCTGCTTAGTTCTTTTTGAATAAAGTCATGAGATACACTTACTAGTTGACAACTGTTTGGGGTTACCCCTTTATTGGTATAGTATGTTTGAAACTTATCAGAGTCTGTGTTAAAGGTATTTGATGCAGCTGGTAGTTTACTTACTAGTGTTGATGCAACAGATGTGTAGTAGGAATTAAAGCAATTTGCCACCTTAGATGTTTCGTGGCATACCTCATTATTGATAGTGAGTACTATGTTAGACCTATCTACTGGCTTATGGCTATACCCCAACTGTTTTAGTTGTTGCCAGAGCTTTCTGGGGTTATGCTTATACTCTTCAATTTTTGAGCAGTAGTGCTTTGCCTTTGCTCCTTTTATAAGTCTCTGTACTCTGTTCCTCACCCTTTGGAATTCATTTAGTGCTGCAATATCCTGTCTGTTTGCTTTAAATCTTTTTAGCAGCTGGTCTCTGAATTTCATATTATCTAATATCTCAGTATTCATCCAGGGTTCAGTTCTTCGTTTAATCCTAATCTCTTTAACTGGTGCAATATTATCAAGGATGATAGTGAACATTGTTTTGAATTTTTCCCAGGCATCGTTTACGTCCGTGCAAGTTGTTATCTCTGTCCAGTCACAATTATGTAGCCTATTTACAAGTGTTTCTTTACTGTAGTTTCTAGTTGACCTCATTTTTATTGTCCTGTGTAGGCCTATCCTATCCCTAGTGATTTTCCTGGTGCAGTAAATGATGAAATGATCACTAAGACCTGTGGTAATGACGCCTGACTGACTAATGTTCTCAGAGCGGTTACAAAGTATGTGGTCAATTAGGGTGGCTGAGAACTGTGTGATCCAGGTTGGAGTATTAATTAGTTGAGTGTAACTATTTAATCCTAGAATTTGCTTATACCTTTTGCATAGCCCGTTATTTTGCTGCTGAAAACAGATATTGAAGTCGCCCAGTATTATTGTCTCGCAATTGTTTTCAACTCCGGACAAGACTCTGGAAAAGTCTTCTAAGAACTGGTCCTGGGTAGGAGGGCGGTAACTAGTTCCTACTAAGATGGGTTTGGTCTTAGGAAGCAGCACTTCAAACCATAGAATCTCCAGTTTATTGTTATTTAAATCAGGTCTTGGGTTGTAAGCTAAGTCATTTCTAATGTAGGCACATACTCCACCACCCTTTCTGTTCCTATCTAAGCGTTTTATATTGTAACCATCTATTTTGACCTCGTCGTCAGTCACCATATCATCCAACCAAGATTCGGAGATAGTTATAACTGCCGCCCTAATTTTGTTAGCTAGAATCCTAATCTCTGCCAATTTAGGAAGAAGTGATCTTGCATTGACATGAATAAAGTGAAGGCCTGTTTTCATAAAACAATCATAATCATCAATATATGGCAATGGGTCATTTGTAGTAAAATTAGGTAAATCAACGTCATCACTGCTAAAGGGTAACTGTGCCAAAGTGCATTTGTTACACACAAAATGAATTCTGGCACCGTTGCTATAATTGTACATACATCCATCATGCACCCACCCCTTACACATTTTACATAAGGTGCCTTTTCTGTTTTTCATACGTACTTTAGTACAGTGTATACACTTGTTTGGTAGTGTTTGAGATAATAATGGCTGTATCGTCTCACATTGACCTATGTATGCATTACATATGGAGTTAAGGTTATCATTCCTAGCTACTAGACCGTCATTATCGCCGTCATTTATCTGTCTGTTTTGCCTCTGCACAATAGTTTGAGGTCCTGGATTAATTTGGATATCACCACTTAAGAGCGCTACAATAAGAGCTGTGTGCCACTGTTTTTGTTTGGGTATGCGGTGTTGCCATACCTTGCAGCGATAGTGACATTTACTTTTCTGGTAGGATGGCAACTGTTGGGCTTTTACTGTCCAGGGCGCTGTTACTCCATTCACCTTTTCCAGCCCCCATGACTGATTTCTTTCTTCATGGAATTGAAGAAGAAATATAAATATAATTATGGCAGCCTGTACCCCCCTAATGCCTGCCATTTTCACTCTTCGCTCTTTTACTCATATACAATAATATTTATTTCTCTTTTCCAGTCCCTAGTACACTTAGTATCTGCTTTAGCAATCACCACTGAATTACTAGTAAAATTTCCTCTTCAAAACCCTCTTCACTGCTCACTTTTCCCTTAACTTCACAAAACCCTTACAGTTAACCCCTTATTACACACTCCCCTTCCCATCTCACTGCACAGTCTGGCTTCCCCAATTAACTTCTAACTCCTTTCCATTCTGGTAGATCAGAAAGGTTTAATCCATGGTTTTATCCTTCCAAATCCCCCTCAATTCCATTTATCGGGGGTTGTGTCGTGTTGTTGTCTCCTGACCTGTTCTGCTGACTCAGCCATTTTTAAAACACTGAGGGGAGTAATGCCACCTACAACCTGACTTTCCTTGAGTTTATAGATATATTTGGCGTTTTCTGCTATGATTCTCTCACTGTACACTGGTCAGCTGAATATAGGTCAGCTACTAAAACATTAACCTTGACTGATTAACTATTCACTTCCTTCTCACGACTGGCACTGAGGGATATCCGACCTATAACCTTGGAGTTTTGTACTGTTGATTTGACGATGTCTCCTATGTTTCCCTCTCGTTAGCACTGGTACAGGTGATATGATGGTGGTACAGATATGATGCTACTGTCAACAGATGAACGTCAGTAAAGATGAGAATTTCACTTCGCTAGTTGTACGTCTGGCAGTAGCGGCTGTTTGGATACCGGTCAGCCATGTTTAAATGCTCAATTCTTTCCCTCGTTTGGCACTGAAGAAAAAAGTCCTACAGACCTGTCATTTCCTTGGAGATTTAGTTGATCAGGTTTTCTGCCATGTTGTCTTCCCGTTAAACACTGGTGCAGTTGATATGGAGGTCAGTTATTTCATTATAGTGGAAAACGTCTCATGTCTGGTTCACGTCTGGCAGCAGGTCTGGTACTTGAATGCCGGTCCCTCTTTTGTCATATTTAGTCCATTTCGTTGTCGTCACCGTCAGTTTTTATGTCACTATAGGTGACATAAAAGCTGCAGAACTTCTAGCAACATGTCCAGTGACTGTACATTTGTATATATATTATATTATAGAACAATAGTAATAAAAAATTTTTGTTTGTGTAAACAACTTTTGTAAACAATACTGTATATTGATAATTATGTTTGTGCACTTATTGTGTTGTATACGTGTATATATGTACATTGCACCTTACTTTGGTCTCACAGTCCACATAAGTTATGTGAAAAAATAAAATAGTGAAAAAACAAGAAACCTTCCAATGCAAGTAAACCAAAGTTTACCGGGTGAGCGACATTTGCAGCTGTTGCCATACGCAGCTCATTTTCTGCCAGATTTACTCCTCTATATCTCCATAAGCACTGATCGCAAAAATTTGTTTTGGAGCTTAAAACAATTAGAAAATTAATCGTAACATTTTCATAAGAATTTTTTTTTTTTTTTTTTGAATATTCTTTGACACCAGGAGACACTTCAGGATTTGGGGTTGCGACAGTCAAAGGGTTAATGTAGGGTGAGAGGTGCGTTTTATTTGTAGGAAGTCAGGTTGGGAAGTATGGGTAGCCAGGAAGGGCAACCCTCCCCACCCCACCCCACCCACACGTAATGTAAACAAACCAGACGAATGCATCTGGTTTTTGTCACTTTACATTGTGTACAAGTTGTCTCCACGCTGATACAGTAGAATAAATAAAGATAAACACTCCCATTCTCATGTAACACCATTTTTAGAAGAAAAAACGCCCTGAGTGAAGGCATACTTAGGTACAGGTACACATACGTATAATTATCAGTTACAATAATAATGTAGGTATGTCATCCACCTGGGCTACATAGCTACAGTGGACCCCCGTATACCGTTGGCATCACATAATGTTAAATCCGCATACCGATACATTTTATCGCTAAGATTTTGCCTCTCATACCGCTAAAAAACCTGCTCAACGCTATTCGTCCGAGACGCGTCTAATGTGCGGCCTGAGCCAGCCTCTCATGTTCAGCCGGTGGCATTGTTTACCAGCCAGCCTCCGCGGTAACATCCAAGCATACAATCAGAACATTTCGTATTATTACAGTGTTTTTGGTGATTTTATCTGCAAAATAAGTGACCATGGGCCCCAAGAAAGCTTCTAGTGCCAACCCTACAGGAAAAAGGGTGAGAATTACTATAGAGATGAAGAAAGAGATCATTGCTAAGTATGAAAGTGGAGTGCGTGTCTCCGAGCTGGCCAGGTTGTACAGTAAACCCCAATCAACCATCGCTACTATTGTGTCCAACAAAACGGCAATCAAGGAAGCTGTTCTTGCCAAAGGTTCAACTGTGTTTTCGAAACAGAGATCGCAAGTGATGGAAGATGTTGAGAGACTCTTATTGGTGTGGATAAATGAAAAACAGATAGCAGGAGATAGCATCTCTCAAGTGATCATAAGTGAAAAGGCTAGGAAGTTGCATGAGGATTTAATTAAAAAAATGCCTGCAACTAGCGATGATGTGAGTGAATTTAAGGCCAGCAAAGGTTGGTTTGAGAGATTTAAGAAGCGTAGTGGCATACATAGTGTGATAAGGCATGGTGAGGCTGCCAGTTCGGACCACAAAGCAGCTGAAAAATATGTGCAGGAATTCAAGGAGTACATAGACAGTGAAGGACTGAAACCTGAACAAGTGTTTAATTGTGATGAAACAGGCCTGTTTTGGAAGAAAATGCCAAGCAGGACCTACATTACTCAGGAGGAAAAGGCACTCCCAGGACATAAGCCTATGAAAGACAGGCTTACTCTGTTGATGTGTTCCAATGCTGGTGGTGATTGCAAAGTGAAGCCTTTATTAGTGTATCACTCAGAAACTCCCAGAGCGTTCAGGCAAAAGAATATCCTCAAGGCTAATTTGTGTGTGCTGTGGAGGGCAAACAGTAAGGCATGGGTCACTAGGGACTTTTTCTATGACTGGTTACACCAAGCATTTGCCCCCAATGTGAAAGATTACCTAACTGAAAAGAAATTAGTCCTTAAGTGCCTCCTGGTGTTAGACAATGCCCCTGGTCATCCTACAGACATGGCAGAGCGACTTTATGGGGACATGAGCTTCATTAAGGTGAAGTTTTTGCCTCCTAATACCACTCCTCTCCTGCAGCCCATGGACCAGCAGGTTATTGCAAACTTCAAAAAACTGTACACAAAAGCTCTGTTTGAAAGGTGCTTTGTAGTGACCTCAGAAACTCAATTGACTCTAAGAGAGTTTTGGAGAGATCACTTTAATATCCTCAATTGTGTAAACCTTATTGGTAAGGCTTGGGAGGGAGTGACTAAGAGGACCTTGAACTCTGCTTGGAAGAAACTGTGGCCAGAATGTGTAGACAAAAGGGATTTTGAAGGGTTTGAGGCTAACCCTGAGAATCCTATGCCAGTTGAGGAATCCATTGTGGCATTGGGGAAGTCCTTGGGGTTGGAGGTTAGTGGGGAGGATGTGGAAGAGTTGGTGGAGGAGGACAATGAAGAACTAACCACTGATGAGCTGCTAGATCAACTTCAACAGCAAGAGGCCAGACCTGAGGAAACTGCTTCGGAGGAGGGGAGAGAGAAATTGAAGAAGTTGCCTACTTCAAAGATTAAGGAAATGTGGCTTAAAGTGCAAACCTTTTTTGATGACAATCACCCTAACACAGCTATTGCAAGCCATGCTGGTGACTATTACACTGACACTGTTGTGAAACACTTTAGGAAAGTCATAAAGGAACGAGAGGTACAGGCCACTATGGACAGATATGTTGTGCGACAGAAGTCCAGTGACTCTGAAGCTGGTCCTAGTGGCATTAAAAGAAGAAGGGAAGCAACCCCGGAAAAGGACTTGACACCTCAAGTCTTAATGGAAGGGGATTCCCCTTCTAAACACTAAGACTCTCTCCTCCTCCCATCCCATCAATCATCACCAGATCTTCAATAAAGGTAAGTGTCATGTAACTGTGCATGTCTTTTTCAGTTTGTATTAAAATTAATATTTCATGTGGTAAACATTTTTTTTTTCATACTTTGGGGTGTCTTGCACGGATTAATTTGATTTCCATTATTTCTTATGGGGAAAATTCATTCGCATAACGATAATTTCGCATAACAATGAGCTCTCCGAAACGGATTAATATCGTTATGCGGGGGTCCACTGTACATGATGTTTATTGTGGCCCAGAGCCATATTATTACCATCGACATGCCATGTTCACTGAGTTTAATCGTTTCTAACAACTACCCTTAGATGCCATCATAAACAAAGTGAGACGTAATGGATAATTCATGCCGAGAATTGTAAACAAAAGCGTTATGTATTAAGGGGAATGACGAAATGTTTTCCCTCCACCCGGCTACCACACCTCCATAGTGTATGAATATAAAATGTTTATATGCTATTTAACGTGTTTCTTAGGTAATTTTGATGAAAATATCATAGATGGATTAATGAAAATTTCTATATTGACTTAAAATAAGACATTTAATGTGCCCAAGAGTGTTTATTATTACATAATAGAGAGATGTGCTCATGGAGAATGTAAACAAACTGTGTGGCATGCACCATATTTGAAAGACCACTCACTGTATAGAAAGTTTTGGTCATAATTTGAGATCGCTGTATTAACGGAATGCCGTAAGGTGAAACACCGAAAAGCGGAGCCGTACTGTACCTGGAAAATACTTGAGGGCCTTGTCCCAAATCTGCACACTGCCATAACAACATACTGGAGTAAGAAATATGGGAGGAAGTGCAAAATAAACCAAGTGAAAGCAGGGGTACAGTGGGCACAATCACAGAACACTGTATCGACGTTTGTAGCCCCCTGACTATTCAACATCGTATCAGAAGATATCAGAAACACTGCTCGGACAAGTGTAGAAGTCAAGAGGAAACTGGATAAATATCTTTACCAGGTGGAATATGAACCAGGCTGTGATGGATATGTGGGTCAATGGCAACATCCTGGTTGGCCAGGGTAGCACCAGGCTAGCCGGGCCCAGGACAGAACTCTGGGAGTAGAAAAACTCTCAGAATTCATCAAAGGTATATCAAAGGAAAGCAGAAGTTTGGCAGATGGTGCAACATACCCCCAGTGAAAAGTAGGGGTACAGTGGACCCCTGCATAACGATTACCTCCGAATGCGACCAATTATGTAAGTGTAATTATGTAAGTGCGTTTGTACGTGTATGTTTGGGGGTCTGAAATGGACTAATCTACTTCACAATATTCCTTATGGGAAATTCGGTCAGTACTGGCACCTGAACATACTTCTGGAGTGAAAAAATATCGTTAACCAGGGGTCCACTGTACTATGAAAGCACAATAAATGTCTAGGGCCCAAGAGTGTTTAACAGCCTCCCATCATACACAAGGGGAATGACCAATAGACCCCTAACTGTCTTCAAGAGAGAATTGAACAGATACATAAAGTCACATCAGCTCTGGAGTGGCTGACAAAGCCACATAATGGCTTCTGGTGTGGCTGACAAAGCCACATAATGGCTCTGGTGTGGCTGACAGAGCCACTAAATGGTTCTGGTGTGGCTGTCTGAGCCATATAACATCTCTGTTGTGGCTGACTAAGCCATAAAACAGCTTGGTATTCACCATATAAGTTCAAACCACATTTGGGTCATCATAACCTTAATACTGAACAGTAAGAACACCATCGCTTGTAAATGGCTGCTGAAAATTTTGCTTTTGTGATTTGAAATTGGAATTATCATTCCCCTTGTTTGGATCTAAGCTGATTTTCTTCAACTCCTTTTATTTCCCCTGGCACTGTAACACCCTTATGCATTATTTTCCATGAACATAATACAGTGGTACCTCGGGATACGAACTAAATTCGTTCCAGACGGCTGTTCGAGTGCCGCTACCGAACGAATTTGTTCCCATAAGGAATAATGTAAATTAGATTAATATGTTTCAGACCCCCAAAAGTACACTTACAAAAGCACTTACATATATACACTTACATAATTGTTCGAGTTTTGAGCTGTTCATATCCCGAGGTACCACTGTATAGTATTTCAGGTAAGATAAGATAAGATAAGATAAGATTTCGTTCGGATTTTTAACCCCGGAGGGTTAGCCACCCAGGATAACCCAAGAAAGTCAGTGTGTCATCGAGGACTGTCTAACTTATTTCCATTGGGGTCCTTAATCTTGTCCCCCAGGATGCGACCCACACCAGTCAACTAACACCCAGGTACCTATTTGCTGCTAGGTGAACAGGACAACAGGTGTAAGGAAACGTGTCGAATGTTTCCACCCGCCGGGAATCGAACCTGGGCCCTCCGTGTGTGAAGCGGGAGCTTTAGCCACCAGGACACCGGGCCACCCAATATGTAGCCCCAACTCAAGGTACAGTGGTACCTTGAGTTACGAACTTAATTTGTTCCAGAAGGCTGTTCGAATGTCGATCCCAAACAAATTTTTTCCCATAAGGAATAATGTAAATTAGATTAGTCTGTTTCAGACCCCGAACAATACACTTACATAATTGTTTGAGTTGGGAGCTGTTCGAAACTCTAGGTACCACTGTATTTAAATTTTTTTTCGTAATTTTTTTTGACTTTGGTCATGTAAGACACTGGGGGATTATTAAGGACTTAATTTTTTTGGAAAACTAAACTATCTTTTATGACAAAAAAAAAAAGTGGTAGGTATTATTTTTAAGAAAAAATATAGGAACCTAGTAGTGTTTTTATTTATTTATTTGTTTATTTATTTATTAATTTATTAAAGTAATTCCAGTACTAATTTGAGCACCTTCATCTTCTTGTGGAGAGGTAACCAGGTAATGCTTGACTCTGGTTAAGAGAATGGTGTCCATATGGTGTCTGCCATAAATGAACTAATGTGATGAAAGATTGTTCTATGTAGCACAGTTGTTGCAAGTTACAAAGCACTATACAGTACCGTTCTTTTTCCCAATGCCACAAATATAGTGTTTTTTTATTAACTTTTTTTATATAGTATTAAGCTTTAAATTTAGTTATTTTCACTTTCTAGGAAGCAGTGACGAGGAAGTATGCGTATTGACCACTGGGTCACGCCCACCCGTCCAGTTCAGAACCTCCCCACCCCTTGAGGCTCACAAGCCCCTACGCTCTGTCTCCCCACCAACAAAAATGCTTAGCCTAGCGAGTAGTGGGAGAGAAGGTTTATTGTCTACGTGTGGAGCAGGAGAGGCTAGTGGGTCAGCGGGAGGTGCTGGTGGTAGTGAGGGTGGGACTCCCAGGGCTGAGGGTGGAGCTAGGGCAGCATCCCCTCGCAAGAGACACAGACACACGCCTCGCCCACACCAGATGCACCGCCCATGTCTAGACTTTGAGAAAATGCAACAGGTAATCATAGATACTAAACTTGGTTGAGTCTGTTGTGATTACATGTTAAAGATAATCTCCCTAACTCTGTGTTTACTCTGGTATCCAGTGGAAGAAGATGCATGCAGTTTAGTCAGTTTAGCTATATTATTAGAAAACACACATGCATTTTTATATATGGTACATATATATATATATATATATATATATATATATATTTTTTAATATGGTAAGAAAAGTTGTTATATCTAATTAAAAGTTTGGAAAACCAAAAAAAAAAAAAAAAAAAAAAAGGGGGAATCTACACATTCAGATGAAAATAACATTGAAAATTTGTGGCATACCATTGGAAATGTGCTACTGTACGTATTAATTTTGTAATATGACTTCTGAAAATGTCACATTTTCAAAAATGGAGACAAAGTGCAAATTTAGTAATCAATTTTCTAAGAATATGTTACCTCAACACATCCAGCGATCACTATCCATGAATATGCAGTCTTGTGACCAGTGATGAAGCTATTTAAGGCCATTGAAAAACATAAACTTTATTTGAAATTTCTGTATTGCTGCTCATAATAAATGTCAATAATCTAAACATTGATCATGAAAAACTTTGATAATCAGATGGTTGTAGGATGTTCATTATAATCTGTAACGTGTGTTATGGCATAAATAAAACTCATGTGAATTATTAATGATCTAGTTATAGTCATTAATGACTTGTTATCTTTAATTTTAATGCACAAACCATATACTGAAAATTGTTAAGTTCTGTTAATTAAAATACTCTCAGTCAGTGTTTACCTGTTATTAACTTAAGGTTTTTCATATACCATATACAGTAAAATATTTATGTAGTCTCAGAAGTAAATGTATGACAGAGTTCCAAGCTTTCATCTATATTTTTGGATTTCCTTGGAGCAAATGCTCTATAAAGAGTAGAGAAAGAGAGTTGAGCTTGAAGTTAGAGTGAGATAGTGGGGACAGTACAGACGTATACATTTATTCATCTTTTATTCTTGCCACCATTTCCCTATTATTTGGCACTTCCTGAGAAAATCTTGAAATATAGAGATCTTGGCACTCAACCATTCATTTCATTGTGGGACTAAGTTAATTTCTTTCACCACAGTATCATTGTAGTTACACATTTACATAATACAGTCTAATTTTTTGGTATTTAAATTTTGTGATTGTTGGTGGCAATATCTCCTTCAGGGTTTTGAGAATACCATTCGTTACTGTACATTTAATTTCCATACACGAATAAGCCTTTAATGGTAAATGCCTGAAAACTTATAGTAGCTATGTGATACAGTGACACCCATTCCAATGGATAGCAACTCCCCTTTCATCTATTTTGATTATTTAAGGCATAATTTTTATTTACTCTGAAGCATTTTATAAGTCAAATATCTCTGCATATAAAATATACTGAAGAAAACTTTACAGTAAACCTGAAAGATAGATATTTTCTCAATTACTATTACATATATTATAAATATCTGAATGTAGATATAATTGGAATTACAGTGTATGAGTTCTCTTAGTTTTATGCAGAAGTTTACATTAGTTTTCAAAATAGATAATTTTGAAACATTGAAAATATTTTTTTTTAATTCCACAATTCTAAAACTATCACTCTAATTAGAATATAATTTTAAACTTATGATAACTCGTTTACAGTGATGTACCATGTAGATTGTCAACGACATCATCTAGTAAAGGACCACTCATATTAGTTGGTATTAAATTAATTCAAATAAAACTACAGCTTTATAATGACACTTATGTACTGTTCAGGACATTTATTATAGGAAATGTTTTGCCATTGGTGGTTTGTTTAGTTCTAACACCAAAAATGCCTAAGAGGGGAGCATATATAATGGCAGGAGGCAGGTGACATGAACTGTGCATAAATGTCAATATTCACATCTTGTCAATATTAACATACCTTTTACAACTACAACTTTATAACCTTCTAATCTGTAAGACAATTTTTTGAATACTCTTACTACTTTTTGTTCTACCTTCATTGTTAACCGACCAATTTCTTTTACTAAAGATAATTTTATAGGACATTTATTTCTGCATTGAAATAAAGATAGAAATTTACACTAAACATGAATGATACATTATGAAGCCTGAGGGGAAGGGGGCTTGAGAATATTTTTATTTATACTATATTGTGGTAGTACTTTATATATATTTTGTTTTTCTTTGTTATTGTTTATTACTTAACAAGTATCTAGTTATTTAATTGGGATTCTGATGTACAAGTAGTTTCTTTCATTTCAAGATTTACATTATGAAATGTTACATTTAAAATAACCAATATCACAGATACGCCGTAAATTTTTTATGCGAGACTGGTAGTTATTTTAATGAGTGGATTGTGTTAAAAAAAACTTAAGCAAATTTTCATGAAATGAATCATGTTTTCCTATAGGCTTCCATTAAATGAAATAGGATATGTTTAAGGAAAATTTTTTTTACAAACAGAAAGCAGAAAAAAAAAAATGACCCCAAAAAATATTTAATTACATTTAATAGAAGTGGGAAAGAATCCCTCCTTTGTAAAGCAGGCGTGTCATAAGAGGCGACTAAACTGCCGGGAGCAAGAGGCTAGTAACCCCTTCTCCTGTATAAATTACTAAATGTAAAAAGAAAAATTTGTTTCTTCTTTTTTAGGAGCACCTTCCCTCAGTGGGAGATGGCTTATCAGAGAATTGAATTGGATAGCATAGCTGCAGATCACAACTTGGCAGTGAATTTTGATGAAATTTAGGTTTTAAAGTTAGGAAAGATGCAGCTAAATAGTGTATATTGCAAATATACCAAAGGCATAAAATGCTGTCAAATGGTAAAACGCTAAATGAAGGGAAGCCTTTATTGGTACACTGTTTCACCCGTTGGGTGAAATGTACCAATAAAAGCTTCCCTACATCTACATTTAGTATCTTCTTAACATATTGTAGAGGCAACAAGTCCCAGAGCTTTACTGACATTACTTCCTTTTTCTTTTGCCATCACTAAACTATCATGAAATGAGTTTCGTTTCTTAAATAATGCTCCTCAGTAAGTCTTTGCGCAACTGCATTTATCACGTATGGATGTCTGGGACTTATTTTGGATGCAGTAGAGCATGAGTCAGTAGAAACCCATTTATTGTGTGTCTAGAAAGCCTGATTTCAACAAATTGCTATTGAAAGCCAGCACCCAAGTCATAATTGTGTGAGAAAACCAATTGATTGTCCATTCTGTAAAGTTTGGAAAAAAAAAAAAAGCTTAAACATTACCATGTCTTTAGTGGTCATGTACTGTACTTACTCTTTATTTCTACAGTTGTTGAATGTGTTCGTGATTGATAAATATGAAAAAGCTATTAACCCTTTAACTGTGTGTGATGTATGCTGTCAGGACCAGGCGGTTTTGACATATGCCATATGTCGGGGACCAGGCTGTTTTCACATACGTCATACGTCAGGGACCAGGCTGTCTGGTGAATGGCATACCTCAGTGAACCAGGTTGTCTGATGTATGCTATATGTCAGGTGACCAGGCTGTGTCTAATGTACAATATACTTCAGGAGACCAGGCTGTGTTTGATGTACACTATACCTCAAGGGACCAGGCTGTGTCTGATATACACCACACCTCAGGGGACCAGGCTGTGTCTGATGTACACTACACCTCAGGGGACCAGGCTGTCTGATGTACACTATACCTCAAGGGGACCAGTCTGTGTTTGATGTTCACTTAGCCTCATGTGGCATCTCCAGTTGCTCTACCATTACTACATATGACACCTGTTACCTTTGCCAAGACCACGTGACACCACCGACTGCCCTGCCAAGACCACGTGACACCACCGACTGCCCTGCCAAGACCACGTGACACCACCGGCTGCCCTGCCAAGACTACATGTGACACCACCGACTGCCCTGCCAAGACTACATGTGACACCACCGACTGCCCTGCCAAGACTACATGTGACACCACCAACTGCCCTGCCAAGACCACATGTGACACCACCAACTGCCCTGCCAAGACCACATGTGACACCACCAACTGCCCTGCCAAGACCATGTGTGACACCATTTGCCCTGCCAAGACCATATGTGACACCACCAACTGCCCTGCCAAGACCACATGTAATACCAGTTGCCCTGCCAAGACCAAATGTAACACCACTTGCCCTGCCAAAACCACATGTGACACCAAATGCCCTGCCAAGACTGCATGTAACACCACCAGCTGTCCTGCCACCACCAGTTGTAGCACCACCAGCATCCCTGATGCCACTAATTGCCCTTGCCTTATCACAAGGACATTATACCAGATTCCCTACCAACAGTAATTGTGACACCACCAGCATCCTTGACATCAACACACCTGACACCACCACCCCTGACATCACCAGCACCCCTAACTACCAGCACCCCTGACACTACCAACATCCCTGACACCACCAGTACCCCTGACTACCAGCACTGCTGACACTACCAGCATCCCTGACACCACCAGTACCCCTTGACACCATCAGCACCCCCTGATACTACCAGCACCCCTGACACTTCCAGCATCCCTTGACATCAGCACCCTCTGATGTCACCAACAACCCACTGGACATCAGCTCCTCCTGACATCACCAGCACCCACTGACATCACCAGCACCCCAGACATCACCAGTCCCCTTGGCATCACTTGTTCCCCTGTCAGCACTACATGTGACACCACCAGCTCTCCTGACACCACTAGTTCTGCTAACACCACATGCAATACCACCAGCACCCTAGATATCGCCAGTTGACCTATCAGTGCTGCATGAGGCACCACTAGCTCTGCCAGCACCACACTTAATGTCAACAGCACCCTCCAACACCACCAGCTGCTCACACTGCATGTGTCACCACTACCAGCCCTGTCTGTCATTTGCTCTGCCATCACATGTGACACCACCAGCTGCTCTGCCAACACTACATGTTGCATCAGTAGTAACCTTGACAACACCACATGTACCATCAGCAGCTCTGACACCGCTGGTTACTCTGCCTACACCACATGTGGCACCACCAGTTGCTCTGCCTATACCACATGTGGCACCACCAGCTGCCCTGCCAATACTTGTGACACCACCAACAGCCCTGCCATTAGTACACGCGGTACCACCAGTTGCCCTGGCAGTAATAATGATTTGCAATATTACTGTAAGTTGTGTGATGTGCCACTGTGTCTGTCTCTATTTTTTGGGGAATATCACACTTTGAAACAATCATAATATTGTAATTGTTCTATACATAGTGTTGAAAGACAAAAACCAACATTAGAAATAAGATAAAACATTTATTAGTTATGGTGTGATGTGTTTCTCTGCCAATTTTAATGTTGATAATGACGAACATATACTTATAATGGGAATGTTGATAATGACGTTATGGTGTGATGTGTTTCTCTGCCTGTTTTCACTACTAAAAGCTCTTGAAAACCAAGAAAATGAAAAGTGATAATTTGACTTTGAAAAATTAAAAAACATAAATAATGCTTAGCGCTTTTATGTCAGTGTTGCCGTCAATGGATCACTTTTTGCCAGCATCAGCACTTCGTAAATTAGTAAGTTTTCATTGGATTTCTCTTTTGTTTGTTTTATTCTACTTAGAAAAAGGTACTCTTTGAAATGGTTAAGATTTTTTTTTTTAATTTTACCATGTTAAAACTTTTTTCTGGGTCTTATGTGGTTTAGGGGTTAAATGAGAAAGTTGTGTAACTATAAAAAGGTTTATTTGTAGTTTATAGGGTCACAACAGCCTATTCCTTAATGAGTCATAGTGACCCTCTATACCTTTGAGAGAAGGGCTTGTATAGCTCAATTAGTTGTAGCCCTTAATAAATAACAACACTCCTTCACCATTTTATTACAGTACTACTTTGAATTATGTCATCACACTTCTGACAAGACAGCAACTGAATGAATGATAGTGAATGCGTTTTTTTTTTTCTGGGTCACCTTACTTTGGTAGAAGGCCAGTGTGTTAAAAATGAAAACACAGATGCTTGTGTCCATGTCAAGATTGTCAGTAAAGTTTCTCTGCCATGGGCACTGTTAATAGCAAGATTGCCAGTGTCACTGACTGCTGTATAGTTATTAACTGATGTCTCAGCATTGAGCTGGAATGAGATTTGATTATTTTGAGTGCTAATTTTCATATTTTTTACAAGAAAGCTAGGGTAGAGATCAGTTATAGTGTCAGTCTGTGATTAGTTCTGTTTTCAGAGGAGTTATGTTGGTCCAGATATGATCAAGTGAGGATGCGGTTATCTCAGAAATTCTTGTGGAATTGCTTGCAGATTTTCAACTTGTATGAGGTTGATGTTGAAGTCTTGAACAATTATGTGATGCTTGTTCAGTTTATTGTTTATGATAAAAGTTTTTATTAAGGTTGACACTGAAGGTGGCAATATTAGTATGTGGAAACCTGTAGACAGTTTCGATTATAATTGAGGGTTTTTAAATTTTTGGTTGTAAATTGCACAAATATATATTTGCCAAATTCATCTCCCACTGTATTTTGAGTAATTCATCTCAACTCATTAGTGTAGTAGATAGCAATTCCACCTCACATTTGATCAGTCTGCATTTATGCTGCTGTCTAAGCTTAAAATGCCTATATGTTGCATTTAAGCCAAATTTCTGTAAGAAAAATGAAAGTTGTATTATCATATAATGAATTTATGACTGCAGTATTGTCAGTGTTTACCCAGGGATCTGACATTTTAATTAAATACTGATATATTCTTGGTGTTGCTGCAGTTATGATCTGGAAAAAAATGATTTTATAGAAAGCAGACAAGTAGATTTAGTTGAAGGTCAATATTAAAATACATGTACAAGATGAATGCTAGTTGTGATTATATAAAAAATAGCATAAAACTACAATGTAGTGGAAAATAAGAATATGATGTAGTATACTGAAATGTACCAAAAACATGTGAATTACAATTAAGAATCAGTAATACTAGGAAAAAAAGTTGAGAACCTCATACAGGAGGGCCCTGCTTACACATCAGGTTAGGTTCCAGGTTACCACCATAAAATATAAATGCATGTTATCAGGCATATAAATGCCTGATAACATGTTAACACTATCATATATTAAGTTAGCAATAGAACTAGGTATAAAATAACAGTAAAAAAGTAAAATGCATATACAGTACACTTATTACTTGCCTTAAAATATTTGTAGTCTTAACCTTTTGACTGTTGCAACCCCAAATCCTGAGGTGTCTCCTGGTGTTTCAAAATTTCAAAAAAAAAAAAAAAATCTTATGAAATGATAGAGAATCTTTTCCCAATTGTAATGACACCAAAAGAATGAAATTTGATGGAAAACTGACGGAATTACGCTCACGCGAAGTTAGCGACCTCGGCAGTATTTACAAATCGGCGATTTTGCCCACTTTGAGCCCTATTTTTGGCTAATACCATTGTTCCAGTTGACCAAACTCATAGCTATTTCTTTAGAACTCCATATTTTCTCTCGATTGAGTACAAGAAACTGCCCATTTACCGATTTCAACTACCCAATAATGTGGTCAGAAATTTGCAATTTGGCCAATTTCATGAAAATTAAAAAAATATATGACAATTTCAAAATAGGGTCCAGAATAAACAATGCAGACATTCCTGGCTCTAAAACAACATTTTCTTTGTTCATCAGCCATGTCTCCAGGCTCCTCTGATATTACTCTTGCTTTCTATTTTGAATTTTTATTCAAACAAAAAATAGAAGATTTACTGTTATGCAGACTACTGCAATATTGTAATAATTGTATAAATAATGTCAACCCATTCATGACTGCATATTAGAATGGTTACTTGGACATTTATTGGAAAATGACATCATTTGTTTACTTTTGAACATCTGCAAAAATCAAACATTTCTGCTAATTTAAGCTCCATTTCAAGGTTCTTTTCATAGCAAAACCAATCAAAATCACCTCTATTTCTATAATATGTTTCCCATTCTATCAAATGAGACCAAGAAAACGAGAATACAACCATAAATACTATACGAAAATAGACCACAAAGTCGGCATTTTAATTTAAAAGAACGGTCGGAGTTTTTTTTTTTCGTTATACACTACGTGCTGCAGATTTTTTTTATATGGTGTACACTGACTACACAGACCCATTCTCTCACATGTGGGCATACCAGGTTTCTCCTGCTTGATTTGAAGCCGCTAGAATTTATGAGTATACATATATACGTCAAAAACGGTGGCTCGTAAGACGTATATATATGACCAAAAGAGTCAAAGGGTTAATGTAGGGTGAGAGGTGAGTAGTATTTGTTGTAGGAAGTCAGGAGAAGATGACACATCTTCATCCTCTGACACTTCAAGAAATAAAATCTTTATCTTTAATTTTATTCGTTTTGATGGAAACTTGGGTGAAGTGTGTGTTGTGGTTGATGGTGAAGGCTGTTCAAGGCTAACTGTTGCTGTTGAAGGTTACCATGATACTTTCTTAAAGTAGGAAAGCAGTAAACTTTGCCTCATGGATTTTTGTCTCCTTTCCCTTAAAATTTCTTTATAGCACTTAACACCATTTAAAAGGGGTTGTATTCGTTTTTAAACTTATTTTGAAATTTGGATCAGTCTTCTCAAATTTGCCATTGCCATTTCTACATGGCTGATAGCTTCTTTCAAATCCTTGGATATCATTTTTTAAATGGCAACAGAACTATCATCAGCATGGATCTTCTCTTTATGAAACTTTTTTTTCTTTGCTCTTCAATCAGATCTTTATCTGTTAGGGCCTTATCATGAGAGAGAAGCAATTCTTCCATATCCTCAGACTTAAAATTATAATTACCATATCATATCCATTCATTTGTAGTGACATCCTCCACTGGATTTTCAAAGCCTTCAAAATTGTCCATAAGTTCAGGAATTAGATTCTTCCATACACCTTCAGTGTAGTTTCTTTTGCTTCATTCCATACATCTCTAATATTTTTATTACTATCGAAAATCCTGAAACCTTTTAATTTATTTTGTTTAGGGCCAGGCATTTTATCACTAAGACATTTACAAGCTTAGTGAAAGTTCTTGTTAGGTGATAAGACTTAAAGGCTGCAATTATACCCTGGTACATCGGTTGCAGTAATGAAGTTGTGCTTGCAGACATAGACAACCTACAAGAAGTAAAACATTGAAAGGAATGTTCTTTTCTTTGCGGTGAACCTCAGTTGTAGGGTTAAAAGAGTCTGTGAACCGGTTTATGAAAAGATCGGCAGTCATTCAAGCTTGGGAATTGTATTTAAAATGAACAGGGAGGCTACCTTTTGCATAGTTCTTTAGGGCACTACATAGGATTCTCCGAGCTGCATTAGCCCCTAGCAAGAGTGTTAGCCTGTCTTTTGCAGCTGTGAAGCCAGGCACTTCCAGTACCTTCTCTTCTTTAGCAGTGTCCTAGAGGGCATCTTCCAAACTGATGCAGTTTCATCCATATTAAAAATCTATTGCTTGGTACATCCACCACATTTGATTATTCCAGCTAGCTCATATGGATAATTTTCTTCAGCTAAAGTATTGGCGCTTGCTGCTTCACCCTGCACTTTGATGATGGGAAGCTAGCTTCCTTCCCTAAACCTTTGAAACCAGCCTCTGCTAGCTTCAAATTTATCTTCAGCAGCTTCCTCACCTCTCCCAGCCTTCATAGAATTAAAGTGACTTAGGGCCTTGGACTGGATAATGGCTTGGCTTAAAGGCACACTGTGACTAGTTTGATCTTCAGTCCACACCAGTAAAAGTTTTCCATGTCATCAATAAGGTTATCACATTTTCTTGTAACTTTAATGTTTGCTAGTGTAGCACATTTAATTGCTTACATCCCATCTTGGCCATCTACATACCTTTTTCACTGAGTCTAATAATTTCTAACTTTCTTCCATTCTCTAGCACACTTGGTTTTGGCCTCTCTACACCAAGGGCTCATTCTGGTCTTCCCATTTTTTCTGTTACCCCTGGGAACAAGCCTTTCCTCTGCCTCCTTGCATTTTGTTGTTACGTAGTCCAACATTTCATTTACTGACTTTCCTACCAACTCTCTTTCCCATTGAACCTCCTGCAGGAAATTCCTTATGCCCATGTAGTCCCCTCTCTTATAGTTTGGCTTCATTTGTCCTGCTCTTCCTTCTTTCCTCTCCACTTGTAACTCTATGTATTCGAAGCTCAGAACTACATGATCATTAGCCCCAAGGGGTTTTTCATATGTGATGTCCTCAATATCTGCACTACTCAAAGTGAATACTATGTCCAGTCTTGCTGGTTCGTCCTCTCCTCTCTCTCTGGTAGTGTCCCTTAGGTGTTGATGCATGAGGTTTTCCAGTACCACCTCCATCATCTTAGCCCTCCATGTTTCTAGGTCCCCATGTGGCTCCAGGTTTTTCCAGTAAATTTTTTTGTGATTGAAGTTACCTACAACCAGTAGTTTTGCCCTGCCCACGTGGACTCTTGTTACCATTTCAGCCTGTGTGTCAACCATTGCTCTGTTACTCTCATCATATTCTTGCCTTGGCTATTCTGTGGTGGGTTATACATCATGGCAATCACCATTTTGGAACCTCCAGTCTGAAGTGTTTCTGATATGTAATCCCTTGCTTCTCCTCTGTCTTCTCTCTCCAGCTCCTCAAAATCCCTTTGGCTTTTGATGAGCAGTGCCACTCCTCCCCCCTCTCTGTTTCCTATGTCTTTCCTCAGGATCTGATATCCACTTGGAAAGATGGCATCTGTTATGATTCCCATGAGCTTGGTTTCTATGAGAGCTATGATGTCTGGTGATGCCTCTGTGATTCATGCCACTCCTCCCACTTATTCGTTATTCTCTCATACCTTCTATCATACCATACCTTCAGTTTCCTTCAACAATATATTCTTTTGTGTGTGTGTGTGTGTGTGTGTGTGTGTGTGTGTGTGTGTGTGTACTCACCTAATTGTACTCGCCTAATTGTGGTTGCAGGGGTCGAGACTCAGCTCCTGGCCCCGCCTCTTCACTGATCGCTACTGGGTCCTCTCTCTCTCTGCTTCCTGAGCTTTGTCATACCTCTTCTTAAAACTATGTATGGTTCCTGCCTCCACTACTTCACTTGCTAGGCTATTCCACTTGCTGACAACTCTATGACTGAAGAAATACTTCCTAACGTCCCTGTGACTCGTCTGAGTCTTCAGCTTCCAGTTGTGACCCCTTGTCCTCTGGAACATCCTATCTCTGTCCACCTTGTCTATTCCCCGCAGTATCTTGTATGTCGTTATCATGTCTCCCCTGACCCTTCTGTCCTCCAGTGTCGTCAGTCCGATTTCCCTTAACCTTTCCTCGTATGACATTCCCTTGAGCTTTGGGACTAGCCTTGTTGCAAACCTTTGTACTTTCTCTAACTTCCTGACGTGCTTGACCAGGTGTGGGTTCCAGACTGGTGCTGCATACTCCAGTATGGGCCTAACATACACAGTGTACAGTGTCTTGAACGATTCCTTATTAAGGTATTGGAACGCTATTCTCAGGTTTGCCAGGCGCCTGTATGCTGCAGCGTGTGTGTGTGTACACACACCTCTAAATGTGCTGAATCAGGTTCTGGCAGCTGTCAAAATGACATATTGTACCATTACTCACTCCCCCTACTGCCTGTCAAAACAATGGGGTCCAATGCTTGCTTCCCCTTCATCCTCCTACCTAATTATCTTTCTTCTTCTTTCTTTCTTCTCCTTTCTCCTTCTTTCTCCTATTTCATTCTTTCATTCTCTTTCATTCTCCTTTCTCTTTCTTTCTTCTGGTATCCTGGGCATTGCTTTTGGTCACAAACTCCTTCAAACCATGAAATTGATCTTCACTGACACTTCCATCTGTGTTAGAGCGATCACTTGGGAAGAGAAGTCCCAGATTTGCCAGGAGTCACATATTTCTTACCTCTAGGTATGCTGAACAAGGACTACTGAAATGGCATTCCCACAGTGCACCGCTGGCTCCGCAATTTTTTTTTTATATGGCGCACACTGACCATGGGTACCCATTGTCTCACATGTGGGCCTACCAGCTTTCTCCTGCTTGATTTGAAGCCACTAGAATTTTGGCGTATTAATACGTCAAACACATTGGCTCGTAAGACGTGTATATACGACCAAAACAGTCAAAGGGTTAACTAGTCAGACGTTTGGCTCAGACCTTTAACTAGCCACGTGTGTGTGTGTGTGTGTGTGTGTGTGTGTGTGTGTGTGTGTGTGTGTGTGTGTGCGCGCGCGCGTGCATGTGTTACTAGTTAATGGTCCAAGTCGGACCAAAATGTTATCATAGGTTTCGGTCTCCTATGTGTAGGGTATTAATGTATAGATTCTTAATTGTTATAAAGGTGCAGATTTACACCTGCACAAAATAAAACTTTGCTGAGGTTTTTATCTTTGTTATGTGTGTCAGCAAAGTAAGTTTTAAGCCATTCAAAATAGGGTTTAAAAGTTATTTCCTAGAGTAAAAATACCATAACTTTTAGAAAATTTAATAGAGGTATTTGGCATGTGCACTTTGCAATAGCAATATGAAGTTTTCTTGCATAAGATGCACTAGTATTGAAAGTTTAAAACCAGTCAGAAAAGGAATTCTCAGGTTATTGCATGGAAGCCAAAATCACAATTTGGTTATGTAATTGACAGATTAACACCTACACATTCCTATAACAAGTGGAAATTTCCTCTTAAGTAAAATACGATAGTGTTGAATGTTTGAAGCTGATTAGAAGAGACAATCTTAAATTCCCATGTGGAAGCCTGGAAGAAATAAAAATAAAAATCTGACAGTCACACAGCTGATCTACATAAGCACTGCAAGGTAATTCTACTGCTTGATAACTGCTCTGCTTGTCCACCTAAGGTGCAAATACTTTAAAATGCTCTGAATATTTTTTATGGAATAGATACAACCTAACAAAATGTTCATAGATCAAGGTACATTTGCCAGTTTGAAATGCCATTTATTACAAATGAATAAATAGTGACTTCCTGGATTTCATGAAACCCATATAAAAAATTAAAACAATTTACCATAAAATTGCTCCCAATTGCATTGCAAAGTCAGTGAGGTAGAATTATGACCCTGATCATTATATGGTGTAAAATATGACCTGCTGGTATGCTTTGTCAAGATGATTCAGTTGATGTAGTTTTTAAAGGGTTCAGCAAAACTTCTAATGCAAATTAAAAAAAAAAAAACAATGCCAAAAAAAAGCTGTGAAATGATGTCTAACATTTTGAACTGATAAAACTGTGATAAAGATCTTCTTTTCATGAAACATTCACACCATTGATTTTATATGTCGGAAATGTAAATAACTCGCAAATTGGCAAAATTCATGTAAGCATTGAGGATGTAGGTGCTAAAGGTACTGATGTAACATTAGAAAAGATTATAGCCAACTTTGAGGAAATGGCAGTCTGTGTGCAAAATAAATCATACATAGCTAATCGTCAAGTGGTACTGGTGACTAGGTTGAGAGAGATGTACAAATGTTGGAGAATTCTTGGTTAAAAAAGCAGCCCCTGGTGATGTCATTATTTAAGAAGGTACTACTTGCTTCAACAAGCACTCCAGTTGCCTGCACTTCAAGTAGTGCTGACGCTTAGATGGTGTAGCTACCCTTGTAATGTACAAGAGGACAGCACATTCAGCATTTGGTGAGTACTAATTATTATTAATATATATTTTAAATTTTCTATATTTTTTTGGTTTTATTATGACAAACTGCTGAAACCGAAAGGAGTGTGGCCTCAATGCAGTCGTATTGTTGGTAATTCACTGTATACATAAATATTATTTTCATATCCCATCTGTTGCTTTCTTGTCTATAGAAACACTTGCAGCCATATTGGATTATATTAATAATACAAAACCCTTGATGGACATTGACCCATCTCCTTATCTTCACAGTCTCACCCTCCACAACCCCCTACATTCTATATCTACAGTTACCAACACTCTTGGATGGGTGTGAAGCATGGGTGATGAATGTTGCAACGAGGAGAAGGCTGGAGGCAGTGGATTTGTCCTGTCTGAGGGCAATGTGTGGTGTGAATATAATGCAGAGAATTCATAGTTTGAAAATTAGGAAAAGGTGTGGGATTGCCAAAACTATTATCCAGAGGGCTGATTAGGGATTGTTGAGGTGGTTTGGACATGTAGAGAGAATGGAACAAAACAGAATGACTTTGAGAGTGTATAAATCTGTAGTGGAGGGAAGGCAGGGTAGGGGTCAGCCAAGGAAGGGTTGGAGGGAGGGGGTAAAGGAGGTTTTGTGTGTGAGGGGCATGAGCGTATTTGATAGGAGTGAATGGAAACAAATGGTTTTTAATACTTGACGTGCTGTTGGAGTGTAAGCAAGGTAACATTTATGAAGGGATTCAGGGAAACCGGCAGGACGGACTTAAGTCCTGGAGATGGGAAGTGCAGTGTCTACACTCTGAAGGAGGGGTGTTAATGTTGCAGTTTTATAATCGTAGTGTAAAGCACCCCTCTGGCAAACAGTGATGGAGTGAATGATGATGAAAGTTTTTCTTTTTCAGGCCACCCTGCCTTGGTGGGAATTGGCTGATGTGTTAATAATAATAATAATAAAAAACTCATAAATCCCTTGTTACTGATTTACTGCTACCTCTGCATGTTGATTTTACTGGACACCCCAGGTCATAGCCACTATTTTATGTTCTTGGTGTATTACTAGTTACTCATAATGGCATTAGTGCAGTGGAATATCAGAGGATACGGCAGGAGTTGGGGAGAGTTCCACTTGTTGCTCTTCCAATTTTTTCCCTGTATGGGTTTGCGTACAAGAACCAGAATTAAATTACACACTTGGACTTTTTATTTCTGGCTAAGTTTTTTTTTTCTTTTAGTCACTGATCCAGTTCCTGATGAGATGTACAACAAAAATACACTGCTTGTGCTCAGTGATATTCCTTATTCTCAACTTTTAGTTCATACTCTGCTTCATTATATTGCAGCCCAAGTCTGTTTGGGCAAATGGTACACTGTCTACTCTTTGTAACTATCACCTTTATTCCCACTATCTATCCCCGACATTCCATTTCTAATTTCTTTCTTACCTACTCCACCCCTTTTATTAGGTGATTTTAATGCTCATCATTTGCCCTGTGGAGGCTTTAATTACTTCTCTTCCTGTACATGTCTTAAACACAGGTATCCTCATACTCGTTCTCTTTCCTGTGTAGATCTTCCTATATACTCTTTTTATAGTGCCTGACTTCAATTGGCGTGTAGTACCTAATCTTCACGACAGCGATCATTTTCCTCTTCTCCTTACTTCTCATTATTACACTTGATCTTGTTCCTGTTGGCAGTTTGAGAGCTTCATCCTCTTCAGATGAGTTGTGCATTTTTACCACCACTAATTTTGCTACAGCATAGACTACAGCCCTCCAAACCTCGGTTAAACATCAGAAATGTATTCTCTGGTGGGCTTCGGACTGTGCTCACACTGCATTTGAAAATTACAGGCCAGTTCCTAACTTTTAAACAGACAAAAGTGATTGCCTGTTGTGTTATCTGGGAAGCAAAACATACCTATTGGCTTGCTTATGTGTCAACTGTCACTGCTACTACCTCTGTGTGTGCAGTCTGGGAAAAATGTTACAGAAATTGATTGGTAAGTACTCCCCAGATCCTGCTCTTTCTTATGGTAGGTGGTGACATGACACTGTCATAACAATTGGGCATCACTTTGTATGTGTATCCGAGGGGTGGACAATCTCTCCTTAATTTCTTTCTTCTAAATCCAAGAAGCAGTTGATGCCTCTAGATTTCACTTCTCACTTTGTTGAACTTTATAACATGCCCTTCTGCTACACAAACTCACATCAGCACTATCCTTCTGCCAAGTGACAATAGCTCAACCTGATACCTGATGACATCCATGTCCTTGTGCTTCAACATTTACATCCTGCAGTGCCCATCATCTTTTTACATCTTTCCAGTCTCATTAGGTCCCAAGGGATTCTTCCTTTTCTGTGGAAAAATGCTGTTGTCTTATATTTTTGTGAAGTGGGTATTTCAGGGCATGACACCTCTTGTTACAGACATGTCGCTTTTACTAGTGCAATCGATATGTTGCTGGAATGTATAGTTAACAAATGTTTATCATGGTAGTGTTCTTTGAAACCTGAAATTCTTCCCTCATCAATTTGGTCTTCGTAGGGATCATTTGTCCTTTGGCCTCTTAACCCTTTCAGGGTCCGTGCTGTAGTTCTATGGCTTTGAGTTGTGGGTCCAACCCGTAGAACTACACCAAAATTCTTGCTGTCTCAAATGTAGCGCGAGAAGGCTGGTAGGCCTACATCTCAGAGAACGGGTCTGTGTGGTGTGTGTGCGCACCATAAACAAAAATTCTAGACACCCGCATGGCAATGTGGGAATGCCGCCTCAGTGAGCTTTGTTCACCATGCCTCGTGGCAAGGCAGCTCTCACTCCGAGGCGAATTGGGACTCTCCTCTTCCTAACTGATTGTTCTGACTCTGATGGAAGTGGAAAAGAAGAGGAATTCTATGGTTTTGATCGATTAGTGACCAAATGCAGTGACCAGGATATCAAAAATAGTGCAGAAAATCCTGGCGATCCTCAACCTTCTACCTCTGGTGTGGGCATGTCTCAGTCATGTTCAGTTTTACCTCACTGCAAGAGAAAACTAATATTTTCGCGTGGCTAGGCCTCAGACTCGAGTAATGGTGATGATAGTGATGTGGACTTCGATTTTATTGCTCTTGATGATCATTCGAGTAGCGATAGTGATGAATCATATTCGCCAGTGCAGTGCCGGTATTTACGCCACCGCATGCACTTGGGTAGTGTTTCATATGCAGTGCCAAGGGGACGGAGTACATCCTGGAGTACATCCCTTGGCCCTACACCAGGAATAGACAGTGAAAGTGAGGATGATGTGGTTACACTTGGCATAGATAGACCACAGGCATCAGTAGGTGGTGGTATTGGTGGTGATAGTGGTGGTGGTAGTGCCATGGCCACACATGACTCACCAGCCCAGGCTGGGACCCACGCCACTGACTCATCAGATCCAGGACAAAGCGGAGCGTCATCCACCACCACACCACAGCTACAACCACAACCAGTTTATGATGTCCAGTATCCACCAGCAAACCGTATCTGGGATTGGCAGCAAAATCCCAATTTTGTTCCCAATCCCCATCAGTTTGACGACTCTCAAAGTGGAATCCTACCAGCTTGTTACCTTGGAAACACTGCAAATGAACTGGAATTCTTGGAACTATTCTTTGACCAGCCCTTGATGGAAAGTATTGTGAGGGAAAGTAACAAGTATTTTGAGTACACCATGGCAAATACACCTACCATCCGACTTACGACCAAGCTGGGTTCCGACCAACCAGTCGTAAGTCAAAATGGACGTAAGTCGAACCTTTGAAAATTGCCGACGTACTGGGTAGAGCATAATGTCAAACCTTACCTATATAAACTACCTACATGGTACTGTAATGTAATGTACAATCATTATTTCATTCTTTTTACCATAATTTACTTCTATTGATATATTTTAAATATTTATGTACTGTATAATATGTATACATGGTAGTGAACTGTATTGTAAATTTTACATCTCATGCAGTATCATATGTTACTGTTATCTTTAACCCTTTCAGGGTTGGCAGGCCCTCTCCTAAAATTGTTCTCAGGGTTGGAAATTTTTAGAAAAAAAACAATTATTTTTTCTTATGGAATGATAGAGAATCTTTTCCCGATCATAAGAACACCAAAAGTATGAAATTTGATGGAAAACTTATGGAATTATGCTCTCTCGAAGTTAGTGGTCTCGACAATGTTTACGCATCGGCGATTTCGCCCACTTTGAGCCCTATTTTCGGCCAATTCTAATGTATCAATCAACAAAAATCATAAATATTTTGCTAGAACTCTATTTTTTCTATCGAACAAGTACAAGAAATCACCCATTTACCGATTTCAACTATCCTATAAAGTAGTCAGAAATTGCCAATTTTGCCAATTTCACACAAATTTCAAAAGATGCCAATTTCCAATTTTTTTTTTTTTTTTTCAACAAGTCGGCCGTCTCCCACCGAGGCAGGGTGACCCAAAAAAGAAAGAAAATCCCCAAAAAGAAAATACTTTCATCATCATTCAAAACTTTCACCACACTCACACATTATCACTGTTTTTGCAGAGGTGCTCAGAATACAACAGTTTAGAAGCATATACGTATAAAGATACACAACATATCCCTCCAAACTGCCAATATCCCAAACCCCTCCTTTAAAGTGCAGGCATTGTACTTCCCATTTCCAGGACTCAAGTCCGACTATATGAAAATAACCGGTTTCCCTGAATCCCTTCACTAAATATTACCCTGCTCACACTCCAACAGATCGTCAGGTCCCAAGTATCATTCGTCTCCATTCACTCCTATCTAACACGCTCATGCACGCTTGCTGGAAGTCCAAGCCCCTCGCCCACAAAACCTCCTTTACCCCCTCTTTCCAACCCTTTCGAGGACGACCCCTACCCCTCCTTCCTTCCCCTATAGATTTATATGCTTTCCATGTCATTCTACTTTGATCCATTCTCTCTAAATGACCAAACCACCTCAACAGCCCCTCTTCTGCCCTCTGACTAATGCTTTTATTAACTCCACACCTTCTCCTAATTTCCACACTCTGAATTTTCTGCATAATATTTACACCACACATTGCCCTTAGACAGGACATCTCCACTGCCTCCAACCGTCTCCTCGGTGCTGCATTTACCACCCAAGCTCCACATCCATATAAGAGTGTTGGTACTACTATACTTTCATACATTCCCTTCTTTGCCTCCATAGATAACGTTTTTTGACTCCACATATACCTCAACGCACCACTCACCTTTTTTCCCTCATCAATTCTATGATTAACCTCATCCTTCATAAATCCATCCGCCGACACGTCAACTCCCAAGTATCTGAAAACATTCACTTCTTCCATACTCCTCCTCCCCAATTTGATAGCCAATTTTAATTATCTAAATCATTTGATACCCTCATCACCTTACTCTTTTCTATGTTCACTTTCAACTTTCTACCTTTACACACATTCTCAAACTCATCCACTAACCTTTGCAATTTTTCTTTAGAATCTCCCATAAGCACAGTATCATCAGCAAAAAGTAACTGTGCCAATTCCCATTTTGAATTTGATTCCCCATAATTTACCCCCACCCCTCTCCCGAACACCCTAGCATTTACTTCTTTTACAACCCCATCTATTAATGTATTAAACAACCATGGTGACATTACACATCCCTGTCTAAGACCTACTTTTACCAGGAAGTATTTTCCCTCTCTTCTACACACCCTAACCTGAGCCTCACTATCCTCATAAAAACTCTTAACAGCATTTAGTAACTTACCACCTATTCCATATACTTGCAACATCTGCCACATTGCTCCTCTATCCACTCTATCATATGCCTTTTCTAAATCCATAAATGCAATAAAAACTTCCCTACCTTTATCTAAATACTGTTCACATATATGCTTCAATGTAAACACTTGATCTGCACATCCCCTACCCACTCTGAAGCCTCCCTGCTCATCCGCAATCCTACATTCTGTCTTACCTCTAATTCTTTCAATTATAACCCTACCGTATACTTTTCCTGGTATACTCAGTAAACTTATTCCTCTATAATTTTTACAATCTCTTTTGTCCCCTTTCCCTTTATATAAAGGGACTATACATGCTCTCTGCCAATCCCTAGGTACCTTCCCCTCTTTCATACATTTATTAAACAAAAGTACCAACCACTCCAACACTATATCCCCCCCTGCTTTTAACATTTCTGTCATGATCCCATCAGTTCCAGCTGCTTTACCCCCTTTCATTCTACGTAATGCCTCACGTACCTCCACCACACTTACATTCTGCTCTTCTTCACTCCTAAAAGATGGTATACCTCCCTGGCCAGTGCATGAAATTACCGCCTCCCTTTCTTCCTCAACATTTAAAAGTTCCTCAAAATATTCTCGCCATCTACCTAATACCTCCCTTTCCCCATCTACTAATTCCCCTACTCTGTTTTTAACTGACAAATCCATACTTTCCCTAGGCTTTCTTAACTTGTTGGTAGACAGCAACCACCCAGGGAAGTACTACCGTCCTGCCAGATGACTGTGAAACAAAAACCTGTAACTGTTTTGCATGATGGTAGGATTGCTGGTTTCTTTTTCTGTCTCATAAACACCCTAGATAACAGGGATATCTTGCTACTCCTACTTACACTTTGGTCACACTTCACAGACACGCACATGCATATATATATACATACATCTAGGTTTTTCTCCTTTTTCTAAATAGCTCTTGTTCTTCTTTATTTCTTCTATTGTCCATGGGGAAGTGGAAAAGAATCTTTCCTCCGTAAGCCATGCGTGTCGTATGAGGCGACTAAAATGCCGGGAGCAATGGGCTAGTAACCCCTTCTCCTGTAGACATTTACTAAAAAAGAGAAGAAGAAAAACTTTATAAAACTGGGATGCTTAAATGTGCGTGGATATAGTGCGGATGACAAGAAACAGATGATTGCTGATGTTATGAATGAAAAGAAGTTGGATGTCTTGGCCCTAAGCGAAACAAAGCTGAAGGGGGTAGGAGAGTTTCAGTGGGGGGAAATAAATGGGATTAAATCTGGAGTATCTGAAAGAGTTAGAGCAAAGGAAGGGGTAGCAGTAATGTTAAATGATCAGTTATGGAAGGAGAAAAGAGAATATGAATGTGTAAATTCAAGAATTATGTGGATTAAAGTAAAGGTTGGATGCGAGAAGTGGGTCATAATAAGCGTGTATGCACCTGGAGAAGAGAGGAATGCAGAGGAGAGAGAGAGATTTTGGGAGATGTTAAGTGAATGTATAGGAGCCTTTGAACCAAGTGAGAGAGTAATTGTGGTAGGGGACCTGAATGCTAAAGTAGGAGAAACTTTTAGAGAGGGTGTGGTAGGTAAGTTTGGGGTGCCAGGTGTAAATGATAATGGGAGCCCTTTGATTGAACTTTGTATAGAAAGGGGTTTAGTTATAGGTAATACATATTTTAAGAAAAAGAGGATGAATAAGTATACAAGATATGATGTAGGGCGAAATGACAGTAGTTTGTTGGATTATGTATTGGTAGATAAAAGACTGTTGAGTAGACTTCAGGATGTACATGTTTATAGAGGGGCCACAGATATATCAGATCACTTTCTAGTTGTAGCTACACTGAGAGTAAAAGGTAGATGGGATACAAGGAGAATAGAAGCATCAGGGAAGAGAGAGGTGAAGGTTTATAAACTAAAAGAGGAGGCAGTTAGGGTAAGATATAAACAGCTATTGGAGGATAGATGGGCTAATGAGAGCATAGGCAATGGGGTCGAAGAGGTATGGGGTAGGTTTAAAAATGTAGTGTTAGAGTGTTCAGCAGAAGTTTGTGGTTACAGGAAAGTGGGTGCAGGAGGGAAGAGGAGCGATTGGTGGAATGATGATGTAAAGAGAGTAGTAAGGGAGAAAAAGTTAGCATATGAGAAGTTTTTACAAAGTAGAAGTGATGCAAGGAGGGAAGAGTATATGGAGAAAAAGAGAGAGGTTAAGAGAGTGGTGAAGCAATGTAAAAAGAGAGCAAATGAGAGAGTGGGTGAGATGTTATCAACAAATTTTGTTGAAAATAAGAAAAAGTTTTGGAGTGAGATTAACAAGTTAAGAAAGCCTAGAGAACAAATGGATTTGTCAGTTACAAATAGGAGAGGAGAGTTATTAAATGGAGAGTTAGAGGTATTGGGAAGATGGAGGGAATATTTTGAGGAATTGTTAAATGTTGATGAAGATAGGGAAGCTGTGATTTCGTGTATAGGGCAAGGAGGAATAACATCTTGTAGGAGTGAGGAAGAGCCAGTTGTGAGTGTGGGGGAAGTTCGTGAGGCAGTAGGTAAAATGAAAGGGGGTAAGGCAGCCGGGATTGATGGGATAAAGATAGAAATGTTAAAAACAGGTGGGGATATAGTTTTGGAGTGGTTGGTGCAATTATTTAATAAATGTATGGAAGAGGGTAAGGTACCTAGGGATTGGCAGAGAGCATGCATAGTTCCTTTGTATAAAGGCAAAGGGGATAAAAGAGAGTGCAAAAATTATAGGGGGATAAGTCTGTTGAGTATACCTGGTAAAGTGTATGGTAGAGTTATAATTGAAAGAATTAAGAGTAAGACGGAGAATAGGATAGCAGATGAACAAGGAGGCTTTAGGAAAGGTAGGGGGTGTGTGGACCAGGTGTTTACGGTGAAACATATAAGTGAACAGTATTTAGATAAGGCTAAAGAGGTCTTTGTGGCATTTATGGATTTGGAAAAGGCATATGACAGGGTGGATAGGGGGGCAATGTGGCAGATGTTGCAAGTGTATGGTGTAGGAGGTAGGTTACTGAAAGCAGTGAAGAGTTTTTACGAGGATAGTGAGGCTCAAGTTAGAGTATGTAGGAAAGAGGGAAATTTTTTCCCAGTAAAAGTAGGCCTTAGACAAGGATGTGTGATGTCACCGTGGTTGTTTAATATATTTATAGATGGGGTTGTAAGAGAAGTAAATGCGAGGGTCTTGGCAAGAGGCGTGGAGTTAAAAGATAAAGAATCACACACGAAGTGGGAGTTGTCACAGCTGCTCTTTGCTGATGACAGTGTGCTCTTGGGAGATTCTGAAGAGAAGTTGCAGAGATTGGTGGATGAATTTGGTAGGGTGTGCAAAAGAAGAAAATGTGAATACAGGAAAGAGTAAGGTTATGAGGATAACAAAAAGATTAGGTGATGAAAGATTGGATATCAGATTGGAGGGAGAGAGTATGGAGGAGGTGAACGTATTCAGATATTTGGGAGTGGACGTGTCAGCGGATGGGTCTATGAAAGATGAGGTGAATCATAGAATTGATGAGGGAAAAAGAGTGAGTGGTGCACTTAGGAGTCTGTGGAGACAAAGAACTTTGTCCTTGGAGGCAAAGAGGGGAATGTATGAGAGTATAGTTTTACCAACGCTCTTATATGGGTGTGAAGCGTGGGTGATGAATGTTGCAGCGAGGAGAAGGCTGGAGGCAGTGGAGATGTCATGTCTGAGGGCAATGTGTGGTGTGAATATAATGCAGAGAATTCGTAGTTTGGAAGTTAGGAGGAGGTGCGGGATTACCAAAACTGTTGTCCAGAGGGCTGAGGAAGGGTTGTTGAGGTGGTTCGGACATGTAGAGAGAATGGAGCGAAACAGAATGACTTCAAGAGTGTATCAGTCTGTAGTGGAAGGAAGGCGGGGTAGGGGTCGGCCTAGGAAAGGTTGGAGGGAGGGGGTAAAGGAGGTTTTGTGTGCGAGGGGCTTGGACTTCCAGCAGGCATGCATGAGCGTGTTTGATAGGAGTGAATGAAGACAAATGGTTTTTAATACTTGATGTGCTGTTGGAGTGTGAGCAAAGTAACATTTATGAAGGGATTCAGGGAAACCGGCAGGCCGGACTTGAGTCCTGGAGATGGGAAGTACAGTGCCTGCACTCTGAAGGAGGGGTGTTAATGTTGCAGTTAAAAAACTGTAGTGTAAAGCACCCTTCTGGCAAGACAGTGATGGAGTGAATGATGGTGAAAGTTTTTCTTTTTCGGGCCACCCTGACTTGGTGGGAATCGGCCAGTGTGATAATAATAAAAAAAATTTTTTTTTCTTATTTTCATTAAAATTTCTTGACAGTGCCTCTCCCACTCTATCATCTGCTCTCCTTTTGCACTCTCTCACCACTCTCTTCACCTTTCTTTTACTCTCCCTATACTCTGCTCTTCTTATAACACTTCTGCTTTGTAAAAACCTCTCATAAGCTACCTTTTTCTCTTTTATCACACCCTTTACTTCATCATTCCACCAGTCACTCCTCTTTCCTCCTGCCCCCACCCTCCTATAACCACAAACGTCTGCCCCATATTCTAATACTGCATTTTTAAAACTATTCCAACCCTCTTCAACCCCCCACTACTCATCTTTGCACTAGCTCACCTTTCTGCCAAGAGTCGCTTATATCTCGCCCGAACTTCCTCCTCCCTTAGTTTATACACTTTCACCTCCCTCTTACTTGTTGTTGCCACCTTCCTCTTTTCCCATCTACCTCTTACTCTAACTGTAGCTACAACTAAATAATGATCCGATATATCAGTTGCCCCTCTATAAACATGTACATCCTGGAGCCTACCCATCAACCTTTTATCCACCAATACATAATCTAACAAACTACTTTCATTACGTGCTACATCATACCTTGTATATTTATTTATCCTCTTTTTTCATAAAATATGTATTACTTATTACCAAATTTCTTTCTACACATAGCTCAATTAAAGGCTCCCCATTTACATTTACCCCTGGCACCCCAAATTTACCTACTACTCCCTCCGTAACATTTTTACCCACTTTAGCATTGAAATCCCCAACCACCATTACTCTCACACTTGATTCAAAACTCCCCACGCATTTACTCAACATTTCCCAGAATCTCTCTCTCTTCTCTACACTTCTCTCTTCTCCAGGTGCATACACACTTACTATAACCCACTTTTCACATCCAATCTTTATTTTACTCCACATAATCCTTGAATTTATACATTCGTATTCCCTCTTTTCCTGCCATAGCTTATCCTTCAACATTATTGCTACTCCTTCTTTAGCTCTAACTCTGTTTGAAACCCCTGACCTAATCCCATTTATTCCTCTCCATTGAAACTGTCCCACCCCCTTCAGCTTTGTTTCACTTAAAGCCAGGACATCCAGTTTCTTCTCATTCATAACATCCACAATCATCTCTTTCTTATCATTTGCACAACATCCACGCACATTCGGACTTCCCACTTTGACAATTTTCTTCTTCTTATTCTTTTTAGTAATCTTTACAGGAAAAGGGGTTACTAGCCCATTGTTCCCGGCATTTTAGTTGACTTTTACAACACGCATGGCTTACGGAGGAAAGATTCTTATTCCACTACCCCATGGATATAAAAGGAAAAGTAATAAGACCAAGAACTATTAAGATAAAATCAAAGAAAACTCCGATGAGTGTGTATAAATAAACGTGTACATGTATGTGTAGTGTAAGTGTAAGTAGAAGTAGCAAGACATGCCTGTAATCTTGCATATTTATGAGACAGACAAAAGACACCAGCAATCCTACCATCATGTAAACCAATTACAGGCTTTCGTTTTACACTCACTTGGCAGGATGGTAGTACTTCCCTGGGTGGTTGCTGTCTACCAACCTACTACCTACAAAATAGGGTCCGGAATAAACAAGACAGACATTCCAGGCACTAAAATAACATTTCCTCTGTTCATTAGTCACGTCCCCAGGCCTCTATTACATTTCTTTTGCTTTCCACTTTGAAATTTTATTCTCACAAAAAATAGATTTACTGTTATGCAGACTCCGGCATTAGTATGGAAATGGTGTAGAAATGGTATAAATAATATTAGCACACTTGTGAAAGAATATTAGACTCACCAGTTGACGTGTATTGGATGCATGGCATGTTTTGTTTACTTTTGAACTTTGGCAAAAATCGAACATTTCTGGTACTTTGAGCTCAATTTCAAGGTACTTTTCATTGTGAAGCCAATCAAAATCATCTCAATTTCCATAAAATGTCTTCCATTCTGTAAAGTGAGACCAGGAAAGCTGGAATACAACCATAAATAGCATAGGAAAATACACTGCAAAGTTGCTGTTTTAAACCAAAAACACGGTCGGAGTTTTTTTTTTTTTCTCATTATGCACTGTGTGCTGCAGGATTTTTTTTATACTGCGCACACTGACCACATAGACCCATTCTTTCATATGTAGGCCTACCAGCTTTCTCTCGCTAGATTTGAAGGCGCTAGAATTTATGCGTACTAGTACGGCACCAACCCTGGCGTGCAAGCCGTACTAGTACGGCACCAACCCTGGCATGCAAGCCGTACTAGTATGGCACCAGCCCTGAAAGGGTTTAGTATTGTCGACACAGTGGAATGAGAGGGTACCACTGGTAGTGTCATCCTGCCAGAATGTACTATAACCTATACCCTAAGTAAAGAGAAACAACTCTGGAACATGTGTAATACGTATCCAGCTGACTGGCTCGCCGGATGGGTGGGTGTGTGGGTCGGTGGGTGGGTGGTTGGCTGATTGAATGTGGCTATGTCTATCTGTATCCTTCTCTCACACAGGTACACATAAGTAATCATACATAGCATAAATTACCTAGGATAACCCAAAAAATTCAGACAGTGCTATGTAGTGGATCTGTGCTCTATTGCCCTAAATTAATAATAATAATAATTATTATTATTACAATAATACATATGTACTACTAATAATAATAATCACTGAGGTGCATTAAATGTGTATAAAACGTTAATATAGATTATTACTGATAATTATATTATAGCTTAATAATAATAATATTAAACTATAATATAATAATCGTGTTCACTCATTACTTACCTTAAAATGTCTATAGTCTTAATGTAGAGTGAGTGAGTAAACAAGATTAAATGAATAAACAAGAGAGAGAGAATGAGAGTGTAGAAGGTTCGCGAGTTTTGTAAACTAGTTGTTGTTGTTGTTGTTACCAGCCTGGACACAAATGATTTTTGTTCACTCTGTCAAGCCGACCAGAAAAACATCTCATATTTGTTAATTTATACGTTTATGTGTTACATAGCGTGTTTATTATATAATTTTGAAAAAAAAAAATCATAGATGGATTAAGCAAAATGTCTATATTAACGTTTTATACACATTTAGTGCGCCTCAGTGATTATTATTGTGTTATTATCATTATTAATTTGGCGTCTTGAAGACCAATTACACTCTTAATGAGTGGCTCTGAGGCAGACAAGCAGACAGACAGACACAGGTAGACAGACAGACTCGCAGGTAGACAGAAAGACACACAGGTAGACAGAGACAAACAGACACACACAGATACAGACAGACATAGATATACAGGCAGACAGATACAGACAGGTTTACGTGCAACAGTGAAAACAAATAAAGAGGTCGAAAGTAAGAGCCTTTCTTGCCACAATCTCCAGTGCAAGATTCAGACTTCATCTTAGGGGCCATGGTGAAATTTAATGTCCAGTTAGTACAGTTAATACAGTATGTTGCTGATAGGACAGGGTTACTCAAACTGATGCTGCCTGCATGGCGCATTGCCACGGCGAGTATCGTCAAATATTGTACAGAGGTATGCATCAGCCGGCCCAGCCCAGTTGCCAGATGCATGGTCGTAAGTCGAGTGGACGTATGTCGAGCAGGCCGTAAGTCGGATGGTAGGTGTATCATCATATCACCACAGTCAAGACTACACTGGTGGAAAGAGACAACTGTGGCTGAAATGTATTTGCTTTTTGCAACAATAATGCTTATGCCTCATGTCTATAAGCATAATATAAAATCATACTAGTCCACAGATCGGCTAATTTGTACCCCGGCCTTCAGTGAAATCATCCAAGTGAACAGGTTTATCTAGCTGTTATGTATGTTGCACTTCCCTGACAACACCAGGCCTGACAGAAATGACAGGTTATACAAGATTAGAAATGTTTTTATGCATCTGAAACAAAAGTTCAACATGTACTTTTATCCATTCAAGAATCTTGTACTTGACGAGTCTTCGATTTTGTTCAAAGGTAGACTGTCATTCAAACAGTATATACCGAGCAAGAGGAAACGCTTTGGTATAAAACTGTTTGTACTCTGTGACTGTGACAGTGGCCTGGTATTAGATATTGTTGTATACACAGGAAGTAAAACATTGAAAGATACCAGGATGTTATTGGGTATCTGAGGTGACATAGTGAGAAGCATGATGGCACCTTATCTTGGTAAGGGGCATACATTATATACTGATAACTGGTACACAAGCCCTTTACTCAGTGATTTCTTGCGAGTGAACATGACAGATGTGTGTGGCAAAGTGCGTTCTAATCGTAAACATATACCCAGGTTCAATGCAGGCACCCATGCAGGTGTTTACTGCCAATGACATTATGGCATTACGATGGCATGACGAACGAGATGTCACATTGCTGACAACCATTCACCTTAACGAAATGCAAGACAGTGGCAAAGTTGATAGTGACTAATGAATGTATTCAAAAACCAGTGACAGTGATTGATTATACACAAAACATGCGTTTGGTTGACAAATGTGACATGCAGATTGGCTTTATTGATTGTGTTCGTAAGAGTTACAAGTGGTACATGAAACTTTTCTTCCATCTCATGGACATTTCAATGCTCAATGCATATAATAGGTACCAAGTGAAGACTGGCAACAGACCACCGTATGGTGAATTTTGTTTGTTGTCAGACAACTCCTAATGAAGTACCAGGTAACAACACCTGCTATACAAAACCATCCTCGAACTCCTCAGAATATACCCAAGCGTTTGAGGAGGGAAGGTGATCACTTCATAATACAGCTTCCTGCAACTAAGAAGAAATTTGCTCAGAAGAGATGTGTTGTCTGTGCACAAACAAAACGGCAGGAACAAAGACGCAAAGACACTCAGTTTATGTGTGAGGAATGTAAGGTACCTCTGTGTATGGTGCCTTGTTTCAAGGAGTTCCACAAGCTGCAGCAGTTCTAAAAACATGTCCAGTGATTGTACGTATGTAAATATATGATATTATACAAATATATGGTATTATACAAGATTTGTGCATGTTCATTGTAATAAACAAAAGTGGTAAACAATATTATAATAATAACTTTAGTGCAGTTATTGTGTTCAATGCAGTGAGTGTATATATATATATATATATACATGTATATATATATATATATATATATATATATATATATTATATATATATATATATATATATATATATATATATATATATATATATATATATATATATATATATATATATATATATATATATATATATATATATATATATATAAATAAATTATAGACAGTATTGGTCTCACAGGCCACAAATGTTACTAGGAAAAGAAAAAAATTAGAAAAGAAAAAAAAGTATAAAAAACGTAAAATAAAGAAATACGAGTTTGTGGAAATCACTGATGTTGCCGCCACCCGGTCATTTTGGGTCAACTTCTCGCCTCTGTATCTCGGTAAGTACTGATTAGAATTTTTTTTTTGTTTTATTACCTTCACAAAAATATACTCTTTAATTCTGTGAGAAAAAATAATTTTTTTTTTTTTTTTTTTTTTTTTTTGTCAAAATTTCTTGGACACTGGGGCACCCCTTCAGATTTTGGTCTTGGACCCTGAAAGGGTTAACAGACATGTGTCAGAACTGAGCTACAGCAGTCACTGCCAGGTTAAGAAACCGATTCTCTCCAAGCCACAGAAGAAACGTAGGCTGGATTATGCAAAGAAATATCTTCACTGGAATCCTCAACAGTAGTCTGAAGTACTTTGGAGTGTTGAAGCAACCTTCACCATCACCTGTAACCATGGGGGACATGTGTACCGGCCCAGAGGTAGTGACCCATTAGACCTACACTACACCTGTGGGACCACCAAACACCCAGACTCGCTCATGGTTTGGGGGTGTTTCATTGCTCAGAGTGTTGGTGAACTCATTGTGCTTCCCAAAAACCAGTATAATTACATGGAGTTATTGTGTAACAATTTACCTGAGACGTTTGACAAGTGTATGGTTTTTATGTACGACAGTGCACCGTGTCATACCGCCAGATCTCTAGTTCAGTGGCTTAAGGACTGTGAAGTGAGGTTCTTTAACCCTTTAACTGTACCAGGAATGTCTTTCTTGTTTATTCTGGACCCTATTCGGAAATTGGCATCTTTTGAAATTTGTGTGAAATTGGCAAAATTGCTAAATTCTGACCACTGTATTGGATAGTTGAAACCAGTAAATGGGTGGTTTCTTGTACTCATTCAATAGAAAAAATGGAGTTCTAGTGAAATAGTTATGATTTTTGTCGACTAGTACACTGGAATTGGCCGAAAATAGGGCTCAAAGTGGGCAAAATCGCCGATACGTAAACATCGTCGAGAGCGCTAACTTCGCGAGAGCATAATTCCGTAAGTTTCCCATCAAGTTTCATACTTTTGGTGTCATTATAATTGGGAAAAGATTCTCTATCTTTTCATAAGAAAAAATAATTTTTTTTTTTTTTTAAATTTGGGTGACCCTGAGAATAAGTCTCTGAGAGGGCCTGTCGACCCTGAAAGGGTTAAAGATAACTCTGGGCATCTTACTGACAAGGAGAATGAAATGTGCTCTATTCTTAATAATTATTTTCTCTCAGTTTTCATTCAGGAGGATACTAACAATATCCCAGTAATAAATTTTTATAGTGGGCTTGAAGACAATAAATTATGCAATTTCATAGTCACTAGCGAAATGGTTATCAAACAGATAGACCGACTGAAGCAAAATAAATCCCCAGGCCCTGATGAACTTTTTTCTAGGGTTCTTAAAGTGTAAAATGGAACTTTGTGAACCATTGACTAATATTTTTAATATTTCTCTTCAAACAGGTGTAGTGTCTGATATGTGGAAGATGGCTATTGTACGTAATTCCTATTTTTAAAGCAGAGGACAAGTCGTTACCGTCAAATTACCGCCCAATAAGCCTAACCTCAATTGTAGGCAAATTACTAGAGTCGGTTATAGCTGATAATATAAGAAGCCATCTGGATAAGCATAGCTTGATTAATGATACTCAGCATGGATTCATGAGGGGCCATTCCTGCCTAACTAATTTATTAACCTTCTTCAGTAAAGCTTTTGGGGCTGTTGATCATGATAAAGAATTTGATATTGTTTATTTAGATTTTGGTGAGGCTTTTGATATTGTACTGCACCAGAGACTGCTAAAAAAAAGTGGCAGCTCATGGCATTGGGGGAAAAGGGCTGTCATGGATCGAGTCATGGCTCACTAATAGGAAGCAGAGAGTATGCTTAAATGGGGTTAAATCCGAGTGGGCATCTGTAGCAAGTGGCGTACCACAGGGATCAGTCTTAGGCCCGTTGTTGTTTATAATATATATCAATGACCTTGATGAGGGTATTACTAGTAATATGAGCAAATTTGCCTATGACATAAAGAAAGGTTGGGTAATTGATGCAAACATAGATGTTAGGGAACTTCAGGAGGATTTAGACAAACTCTGTTCTTGGTCAGAAAAGTGGCAGATGCAGTTCAATGTAGATAAATGCAAGGTTCTGAAGCTCGGGAGTGTCCATAACCCTAGCACTTATAAGTTAAATAATGTAGAACTTAGCAATACAGAGTGCGAAAAGGACTTGGGGGTTATGGCGAGCAGCAACCTTAAACCAAGACAGCAATGCCTAAGCGTACGTAATAAGGCAAATAGATTATTGGGATTTATATCAGGAAGTGTAAGCAACAGAAGTCCAGAGGTTATACTGCAGCTTTATACATCATTAGTAAGGCCTCATCTAGATTATGCAGCTCAGTTCTGGTCTCCATATTACAGAATGGACATAAATTCATTAGAAAACATTCAGCGTAGAATGACTAAATTAATACATAGCATTAGAAATCTTCCTTATGAAGAAAGATTGAAGACTCTTAAATTACATTCACTAGTTAGACGAAGAATGAGAGGAGACATGATCGAAGTGTACGAGTGGAAGATGGGTATTAATAAAGGGGATATTAATAAGGTCTTGAGGATATCTCTCCAAGAGAGAACCCGCAGTAATGGATTTAAATTAGACAAGTTTAGATTTAGGAAGGACATAGGAAAGTATTGGTTTGGAAATAGGGTAGTTGATGAGTGGAAGTCTACCTAGTTGGGTTATTGAGGCTAGGACTTAGGGTAGTTTCAAAGTTAGGTTGGATAAAAACCTGAGTGAGAGGGGTTGGATTTGAGTAGGACTTGCATATGAGTGGATAGAGTTATCAGACCTTATTTCTTGGGTGGCATTGAAAATTGGGTTGGGCAAATGTTTTGTTAGTGGGATGGATTGTAAAGGACGTGTACTTGGCTCTGTGAAGACCTGTTTGCGCGCTCTCTAGAATTGAAGCAAGATGCCCTCCATCGAGCAACTTTATCAACAGCTTAAGGAAGAATTGAGGTTGGCGAATTTGGAAATTCGGCGATTGACCGAGGAGAACAAGAAGATTCGTAGTAGTCCTCCTGTTTTGAGTCCTCAGGTCAAGAAGGGAAACTGGTCAGTGGCTGGACAGCAGGGAAAGAAGTTGACGATCAAGAAGACGAATGGAAAGGTAGAAACGATGAAGAAGAAAGAGACTGCCGTGGAAACTGTTGTGGAAACATCCAATACATTCTCAGTGCTACCCGACGAATGTGAGTTGACTACTGGGAACGACACGACGAAAGACATTAAGGAAGGTAAGAATATTGTTGTTGTTGGGGATAGCCAAGTTAGGTATATGGATAGGGCGTTCTGCTTGAAGGACAGGAGTAGGAGACAGAGAGTTTGCTTTCCTGGGGCTGGGATGGAGGATATTGTTAGCCGTCTGGATGACATCATGAGAGGTAATGGGAGCAATCCTATTATCTGTCTCAGTGCTGGAGGCAACGATGTTGGCAGACGTAGGAGTGAGGACCTGATTAGCAGGTATAGGGCAGCAATAGAAATAATTAGGAGTAAGGGTGGGAACCCTCTCATATGTGGTATTTTGCCAAGGAGGGGAGTTGGAAGTGAATGGTTGTCCAGGGCAATTGGTGTCAATTGCTGGCTGGACAAATACTGTAAGGAAAATGCGGTAACATTCATTGACAACTGGGACCTCTTCTATGGCAGAAATGACATGTATGCTAGGGATGGGTTTCACTTATCTAGGTGTGGGGTGGGAGCACTGGCAACTGCAGTGGAGGGAGCAGTTAGGACTTTAAACTAGGAATAGTTAGTGGTATGGGTTTTGGCAGGAAAACAGTGAAGTCCCAGTGTAGTAATATTAGGAGTTCTAGGGGAACTAGTAATAATAAGAACGAGATAGATATTGAAAAGCCAGGGACCTTGGGTGATAAGGACGGTAATAGGTTTAGTAGAAAAATAGAAATGAGCAGGAAGGGTAAAGAGAAAGGAGAGTCTTTCAATGTTTATTATGCTAATTGCCGTAGTGCTAGGAATAAGATGGACGAGTTGAGATTAGTTGCTAGTGTAGGTAACATTGATGTATTTGCCTTAACTGAGACGTGGTTTAATTCAAAAAGTCGGGACATGCCTGCGGAATGTCATATTCAGGGTTTTAAATTGTTCCAAGAAGATAGAAGTATTGGGAGGGGGGGTGGGGTGGCATTGTATGTCCGAGATCGCTTGAACTGTTGCATAAAAACGGGTATTAAGTCTGAAGTAACACATACAGAGTCTGTTTGGATAGAATTTTCAGAGGGGCATGAAAAACTGATTTTAGGAGTGATATACCGTCCCCCTAACTTAGATAGGGACCAAGGGAAACTACTATGGGAGGAAATTGTTAAGGCCACAAGGCACGATAATGTAGTAATTCTAGGAGACTTTAACTTTAGTCATGTTGATTGGAATTTCTTGACTGGGAATTTAGAATCGTACGACTTCTTAGAAGTATTTCAGGATTGTTTTTTGAAGCAGTTTGTGACAGAACCTACAAGGGGAAATATCCTGCTTGACTTAGTTATGGCAAACAATGAATCCCTTGTTAATAATTTAGAAATTTCAGAGGAACTGGGTGCTAGCGACCACAAATCAATTACATTTAGCATTGAATGGAAGTACGATAGTAGCGATAACTCAGTAACAGTCCCAGATTTTCGCTTAGCAGATTACGATGGGCTTAGAGAACACTTATCATCTGTTGACTGGGGTAACGAAGAGAGCTATCAATATGACAGTTTTCTGAACACTATACATGCTGCTCAAAGAGCGTTTATCCCATATAAAGAAATTAGATCAAATAGAAATGACCCAAAATGGATGAATAATAGGCTCAAATATCTACTAGGGCATAAGAAAGGAATTTATAGGCGTATCAAAAGAGGTGAGGGTCATCTTATGAATCAGTATATTGACATTAAGAGGGACATTAAAAAGGGGATAAGAAAAGCTAAAAGGGACTATGAAATTAAAGTTGCTAGGGATTCTAAAACTAACCCAAAAAGTTTTTTCCAGGTCTATAGAACAAAAGTTAGAGATAAGATAGGTCCCCTTAAAAATAACTATGGGCACCTTACTGACAATGAGAATGAAATGTGCTTGATTTTAAATAATTATTTTCTCTCAGTTTTTACACAGGAAGACACTAACAATATTCCAGTAATTAATTTTTACAGTGGGCTAGAAGAAGATAAATTATGTAACATCACAGTCACTAGTGAGATGGTTGTGAGGCAGATAGACAGACTGAAGCAAAATAAGTCGCCGGGTCCTGATGAGGTTTTTTCAAGGGTTCTTAAGGAATGCAAAATGGAACTCTGTGAACCATTAACTAATATTTTTAATTTATCTCTTCAAACAGGTGTAGTGTCTGATATGTGGAAGATGGCTAATGTAACTCCTATTTTTAAAACAGGGGACAAGTCGTTACCGTCAAATTACCGCCCAATAAGCCTGACCTCAATTGTAGGCAAATTACTAGAGTCAATTATAGCTGAGATTATAAGAAGCCATCTCGATAAGCATAGCTTGATTAATGATACTCAGCATGGATTCACAAGAGGCCGGTCTTGTCTAACTAATTTATTAACTTTCTTCAGTAAAGCTTTTGAGGCTGTTGACCACAATAAAGAATTTGATATTATTTACTTAGATTTTAGTAAGGCTTTTGATAGAGTTCCGCACCAGAGACTGTTAAAGAAAGTGGCAGCTCATGGTATTGGGGGAAAAGTGCTCTCGTGGATCGAGTCATGGCTCACTGACAGGAAGCAGAGAGTGTCCATAAATGGGGTTAAATCCGAGTGGGGATCTGTAACAAGTGGCGTTCCACAGGGATCAGTCTTGGGCCCGTTGTTGTTTATAATATATATCAATGATCTTGATGAGGGAATTACTAGTGATATGAGCAAATTCGCCGATGACACAAAGATAGGTAGGATAATTGATTCAAACGTAGATGTTAGGGAACTTCAGGAGGATTTAAACAAACTCTATTCTTGGTCAGAAAAGTGGCAGATGCAGTTCAATGTAGATAAATGCAAGGTTCTGAAGCTTGGGAGTGTCCATAACCCTAGTACTTATAAGTTAAATGATGTAGAACTTAGCCATACAGATTGCGAAAAGGACTTGGGGGTTATGGTGAGCAGCAACCTTAAACCAAGACAGCAATGCCTAAGCGTACGTAATAAGGCAAATAGATTACTGGGATTTATATCAAGAAGTGTAAGCAACAGAAGTCCAGAAGTCATACTGCAGCTTTATACATCATTAGTAAGGCCTCACCTTGATTATGCAGCTCAGTTCTGGTCTCCGTATTACAAAATGGACATAAATTCGTTAGAAAACATTCAGCGTAGGATGACTAAATTAATACATAGCATCAGAAATCTTCCTTATGAAGAAAGATTGAAGACTCTTAAGTTACATTCACTTGTTAGACGAAGAATGAGGGGAGACCTGATCGAAGTGTATAAGTGGAAGATAGGTATTAATAAAGGGGATATTAATAAGGTCTTGAGGATGTCTCTCCAAGAGAGAACCCGCAGTAATGGATTTAAATTAGATAAGTTTAGATTTAGAAAGGACATAGGAAAGTATTGGTTTGGAAATAGGGTAGTTGATGAGTGGAACAGTCTACCTAGTTGGGTTATTGAGGCTAGGACTTTGTTTAGTTTCAAATCTAGGTTGGATAAGTACATGAGTGGGAAGGGTTGGATTTGAGTGGGACTTTCACATCAGAGCTTATTTCTTGGGTAGCATTGAAAATTGGGTTGGGTAAATGTTTTGTTAGTGGGATGAATTGTAAAGGACCTGCCTAGTATGGGCCAGCAGGCCTCCTGCAGTGTTCCTCCTTTCTTATGTTCTTATGTTCTTATGACCTGCCTAGTATGGGCCAACAGGCCTACTGCAGTGTTCCTCCTTTCTTATGTTCTTATGTTAACTGTCCAAACGTAGATTTATGTTTGCACTGCTAGCGCTCTGAACATAGATTTCCATTTTATTTTTCATGCCTTCAAATTTGGCCTGATAGGCCTAAGTCGCCTAGACATGAGAGAATGGGTCTGCACACTCAGTGTGCACAGTATGAAAAAAATTGGTGATGCCGAGGTAGCGCATGGTAGCACCAGTTAGTTTCAGCTCCATCTTGAGTCAACATTGTGGCAAACCCGTGATTCACTCACGCCTCGTCGTATTAACATTCTACTATTCTCGGAAGGTGAAACAGAACCCGAGTTTAGTGAATTTGACACCGATATTGCCACTAATGATCAAGGAATTAGTGAAACTATTGATGACAACCCAGATGACCCTCAGCCCATCACTTCTGGGGTGGACAATGTGGCCATACCAGACCCTCAGCCCAGCACTTCTGAGGTGGCCAGTGTGGCTAATGTGGCCAGTGTGGCCACAACAGACCCTCAGCCCAGCACCTCTGGGGTTGCTAGTGTTACTACCCAAAGGCAGTCCCGCAATCGGAAATTATCATTTTTCATGCGTTATGGTGTTGACAGTAGCGAAAGTGCAATGATGAAATCGATTTTATGCCCATAGAATATTTGTTGAGTGAAAGTAATTATCATTAGTCCTCAGTGAAATGTACTTTTAGGCGTCAATGCCTACATTCAGGCAGTGTGCCATATGCAGCCGGCAAGGGATCCTTCTCACTATTCCTGATGATAATCTTGTCATCGTGAGGTGTTGTCTTGCATTTTCTTCCACATCTTCCTTGATGCAGCACTCCACAGTCACCAGTGTCATTGACTCTTTTCAGAATCTGACCAACAGCTGAGTTTGCTAGGCTCAAATTTTTGGCAATCTGTCAACCACCTCCTCCTCCCACTAACAAAACATTTGCCCAACCCAATTTTCAATGCCACCCAAGAAATAAGCTCTGATAATTCTATCCACTCTCATATGCAAGTCCCACTCAAATCCAACCCCTCTCACTCATGTATTTATCTAACCTATATTTGAAACTACCCAAGGTTTTAGCCTCAATAACCCAACTAAGTAGACTGTTCCACTCATCAACTACCCTATTTCCAAACCAATACTTTCCTACATCCTTTCTAAATCTAAACCTGTCTAATTTGAATCCATTATTTATATCCCCTCTATTAACCCTTTGACTGTCGAAGGGCCCAATCCTGAAGTGTCTCCTGGTGTCGCAAAATATTCGAAAAAAAAAAATTATTTTTTCTTATGAAAATGTTAAGATTATTTTTCTGATTGTTTTAGTCCCAAAAAAAAATTTTCCCATCAGTACTTACCGAGATATAGAGGCATGAAGTTTGCAGAAAATGAGCCGCGTATGGCAACAGCGGCGACTGCCACTCACCCAGTAAACTTTGGTTTACTTGTATTTGAAGGTTTGTTGTTTTTTTTCACTATTTTATTTTTTCACATAACTTACGTGGCCTGTGAGACCAAAGTAAGGTGCAATGTACATATATACACTCGTTGTATACAACACAATAAGCACACAAACATAATTATCAATATATTGTTTACAAAACTTGTTTACAAAAACAAACAATACAAAAAATTGTTTATTACTATTGTTCTATAATATATATACCAATATACAGTCACTGAACATACTCCTAGAAGTTCTGTAGCTTGTGGAACTCTGTGAAACATGGTGTCATACACAGTGGTGTTTTACACTCTTACACATAAAACATGGTGTCATACACAGTGGTGTTTTACACTCCTCACACATAAAACATGGTGTCATACACAGTGGTGTTTTACACTCCTCACACATAAAACATGGTGTCATACACAGTGGTGTTTTACTCTCACACATAAAACATGGTGTCATACACAATGGTGTTTTACACTCTCACACATAAAATCAGTGTGTGTGCATTTTTGTTGAATTTTTTTTTATGTGCAAAGACAAAACACCTCGTCTGAGCAGTTTTCTTCAAAGTATTAGCAGGCAGTTGTGTTATGTAGTTATTCTAGGTAAATGGTCGTGTGTCATCATTCCTTCCTAATTTCCTTCATTCCTTTCCTACCTGGAGGCTACCTGGAGGGCATTCCACCTCTCTTCCTACATTCCTTCATCTGTCCTTCATTACTTTTTTCCTTCCTTTCATCTAGTCCTTCCTTCATTCCTGCCTTCCCTTCTTGCTTCTGGTTTCTATAATATATATACACATATATAGTCACTAGATACTTTCATAAAACTGCTATTATCACCCTTCAGCAAGCTTGTCTTGGGTGCGAGTGTGTGGCTTATAATTGTTTTGAGTCAGGAGTCGGCAGCTGTCAAAATGACATATTGTCTCATTACTCACTCCCCCTACCGCCTGTCAAAACAATGGGGTCGGATGCTGCTTCCCCCTCCATTCTATCTAATTATCTTTCTCCCTCATTCTATCTCTTTCAATCTGTCTCTCTTTCTCTCTCTCTGTCTATCTCTGTCTCACAGGTACACATAAATACAACTATACATAGTGTAAATTACCTAGGATAACCCAAAAAATCCAGACAAAGTGCTATACTCTGCTTGAAGATGTGAGTAAACGTGATGATGACACAGTCTTGTGGCTCTCTCTGAGACAGAGCTAGACGGATAGACAGGGAGTTTGGCAGACAGACAAATGTTTGTTCGTCGTCATCTCCTCCTCGTCATCTCCTCCTCGTCATCTCCTCCTCCTCGTCATCTCCTCCTCCTCGTCATTTCCTCCTCCTCGTCATCTCCTCCTCCTCGTCATCTCCTCCTCCTCATCATCTCGTCATCTCCTCCTCCTCCTCCTCCTCCTCCTCCTCCTTCTTCTCCTTCTTCTCCTTCTTCTCCTTCTTCTCCTTCTCCTCCTCCTCCTCCTCCTCCTCCTCCTCCTCCTGGCTCTTGACAGATGGACAGCTGCCCCCCTCCCTCCACCCTCGTTTACGCTCATCAAAGGTCAGCTCTTATCAGATGTTATCTCCCCTTATCTTGTCACTGTCATGGGGTGAACTGTTTTCATGCCTCAAGGGAACATATTATTACATATTATTATTATTAGGTATTAGGTATTATTATTCTTATTCTTCTTCTTATTCTTCTTCTTCTTCTTCTTCTTCTTCTTATTCTTCTTCTTATTCTTCTTCTTCTTCTTCTTCTTCTTCTTCTTCTTCTTCTTCTTCTTCCTCCTCCTCCTTCCACCTTCCACCTTCCTCCTCCTCCCTCCTCCTCCCTCCCTCCTTCCTCCTCCTCCCTCCTTCTTCCTCCCTCCCTCCTTCCTCCTCCTCCCTCCTTCTTCCTCCCTCCCTCCTTCCTCCTCCTCCCTCCTCCTCCCTCCTTCCTTCCTCCTCCTCTTCTTCCTCCTCTTCTTCCTCCTCTTCTTCCTCCTCTTCTTCCTCCTCCTCTTCTTCCTCCTCCTCTTCTTCCTCCTCCTCTTCTTCCTCCTCCTCTTCCTCCTCCTCCTCCTCCTCCTCCTCCTCCTCCTCCTCCTCCTCCTCCTCCACCTCCTCCATTGCTTTTGGTCTCAAACTCCTCGAAATCATGAAATTGATCTTCATTGACACTTCCATCTGTGTTAGAGCATCACTTGGGAAGAGAAGAGTCCCAGATTTGCAGGGAAGTCACATATTTCTTACCGCTAGACATGCTGAAAAAGGACGACTGAAATGGTATTCCCACAATGCACCACTGGCTCCCCGATTTTTTTTATATGGTGCACAATGACCATGGAGACCCATTCTCTCACATGTGGGCCTACCAGCTTTCTCCTGCTTGATTTGAAGCCGCTAGAATTTATGCGTATAGATACGTCAAACACGGTATCTCCTATGACGTATATATACGACCGCGACAGTCAAAGGGTTAATACCCATCTTCCACTTATACACTTTGATCATGTCTCCCCTCATTCTTTGTCTAACAAGAGAATGTAATTTAAGGGTCTTCAATCTTTCTTCATAAGGAAGATTTCTAAAGCTATGTACTAATTTAGTCATTCTACGCTGAATGCTTTCTAATAAATTTATGTCCATTCTGTAATATGGAGACCAGAACTGAGCTGCATAATCTAGGCGAGGCCTTACTAATGATGTATAAAGCTGAAGTATAACCGCTGGACTTCTGTTGCTTACACTTCTTGATATAAATCCCAGCAATCTATTTGCCTTATTATGCACGCTTAGTCACTGCTGTCTTGGTTTAAGATTGCTGCTTACCATAACCCCCAAATCCTTTTTGCATTCTATATGGCTAAGTTCAACATTATTAAGCTGGTAGGTGCTAGGGTTATGGACATTTCTGAGCTTTAGAACTTTACATTTATCTACATTGAACTGCATCTGCCACTTTTCTGACCACGAATTGAGTTTGTCTAAATCCTCCTGAAGTTGTGAGACATAAGATAAGATTTCGTTCGGATTTTTAACCCCGGAGGGTTAGCCACCCAGGATAACCCAAGAAAGTCAGTGCGTCATCGAGGACTGTCTAACTTATTGGGGTCCTTAATCCTGTCCCCCAGGATGCGACCCACACCAGTCGACTAACACCTAGGTACCTATTTGCTGCTAGGTGAACAGGACAATAGGTGTAAGGAAACGTGTCGGAATTTTCACCCGCCGGGAATCGAACCCGGGCCCTCCATGTGTGAAGCGGGAGCTTTAGCCACCAGACCACCGGGCCACCATCAACGTCTGAATCAATTATCCTATCTATCTTCGTGTCATCAGCAAATTTGCTAATGTCACTAGTAATTCCCTCGTCAAGGTTGTTTATATATATAAACAACAATGGGCCTAAAACTGATCCCTGCGGAACGCCACTTGTTACAGATCCCCACTCAGATTTAACCCCATTTATGCACACTCTGCTTCCTATTAGTGAGCCATGACTCGATCCATGACAGCATTTTATCCCCAACGCCATGAGCAGCCACTTTCTTCAACAGTCTCTGATGTGGTACTCTATCAAAAGCCTTACTAAAATCTAAATAAACAATATCAAATTCTTTATCTTCATCAACAGCCTCAAAAGCTTTGCTGAAGGAGGTTAATAAATTAGATAGGCAGGAACTGGTGAAACCAAGTTGAGTATCATTAATCAAATTATGCCTATCGTTATGGCTTCTTATATTATCAGCTATAATTGACTCTAGTAATTTGCCTACAATTGAGGTTAGGCTTATTAGGTGGTAATTTGACAGTAACGACTTGTCCCCTGCTTTAAAAATAGGAATTACATTAGCCATCTTCCACATATCAGGCACTACACCTGTTTGAAGAGATAAATTAAAAATATTAGTTAAAGGTTCACAGAGTTCCATTTTACACTCTTTAAGAACCCTTGAAAAAAGTTATTAGGGCCCAGGGATTTATTTTGCTTTAACCGGTCTATCTATTTGATAACCATTTCGCTAGTGACTGTGATATTGCATAATTTATCATCTTCAAGCCCACTATAAAAATTAATTACTGGGATATTGTCAGTTTCTTCCTGAGTGAAAACCGAGAGAAAATAATTATTAAGAATAGAGCACATTTCATTCTCCTTGTCAGTGAGATGCCCAGAGTTATTTTTAAGGGGACCTATCTTATCTCTAACTTTTGTTCTATAAACCTGGAAAAAACTTTTAGGGTTAGATTTCGAGTCCCTAGCAACTTTAGTTTCATAGTCCCGTTTAGCTTTTCTTATCCCCTTTTTAATGTCCCTCTTAATGTCAATACTATACTGATTTATAAGATGACCCTCGCCTCTTTTGATATGCCTATAAATTCCTTTCTTCTGCCCTGAAAGGTATTTGAGCCTATTATTCATCCATTTGGGGTCATTTCTATTCGATCTAATTTCCTTATAGGGAATAAATGTCCTTTGGGCAGCATGTATTGTGTTAAGAAAGCTGTCATACTGATAGCTCTCTTCGTTACTCCAGTCCACAGATGATAACTGTTCTCTAAGCCCATTGTAATCTGCTAAGCGAAAATCTGGGACCATTACTGAATTATCCCTACTATCATACTTACATTCAATTTGTGATCGCTTGTTCCGAGTTCCTCTGTAATTTCTAAATTATTAACAAGGGTTTCTTTGTTTGCCAGAACCAAATCAAGCAGGTTATTTCCCCATGTAGGCTCTGTCACAAACTGCTTCAAAAAACAATCCTGAACTACTTCTAAGAAATTGTTAGATTCTAAATTCCCAGTCATGAAATTCCAATCAATCTGACCAAAGTTGAAGTCCCCTAGAATTACTACGTTATCTTGTCTTGTGGCCTTAACAATTTCCTCCCATAGTAGTCTCCCTTGGTCCCTATCTAAGTTTGGGGGACGGTATATCACACCTAAAATCAATTTTTCATGTCGCTCTGAAAATTCTATCCAAACAGACTGTGTATGTGTTATTTCAGATTTTATACCTGTTTTTATGCAACAGTTCAAGCGATCTCGGACATACAATGCCACCCCATCCCCCTTCCTGATACTTCTATCTACAGTGGAACCTCAAAAATCAAACGTATCACATATCGAACGTTTCGAAAATAGGACCATTTTTTCGGACAAACTGTGTCCCTATTATCGAACACACCCCTATTTTCGGACCGCCGGGTACGGGACATGTCCACGGGCCCACTCTGTCCGCGTCCCCGTGCAGGCGCCGTGAGCAGTCTAGCTTTGTTTATGCTTGAGTGAACACTAACCTGCGCTCTCATTCACACATTTTATGATTATTTTGTTGTGTTTAGTGCTTGTGGGACTGTGAAATAAGCTGCCATGGGCCCAAAGAAACTTGCTAGTGGTACCCCTGTGGTAAAGAAAGTGAGAAACACCATAGATGTGAAGAAGGAAATAATACAGAAGTATGAGAGTGGTGTGAGACTTGTTAAGCTTGCCAGGATGTATGGGAAAAACAAGTCGATCATCGGTTCTATCCTGTCAAAGAAAGAACAAATCAAGGAAGCTGATGTTGCGAAAGGTGTTAATATGCTAACCAAAAAAAAGACCACAAATAGTTGAAGAGGTTGAGAAGTTGTTGCTGGTGTGGATCAAGGATAGAGAGATTGCAGGTGATAGTGTTTCAGAGACGATTATTTGCGAAAAGGCAAGGAAGTTGCATGCCAATCTGGTACAGAAAACTCCTGGAACCAGTGCTGATAGTGAATTTAAGGCCAGCAGAGGCTGGTTTGACAGATTTAAGAAGCGTAGTGGCATACACAATGTTGTAAGACATGGTGAGGCAGCCAGTTCAGACAAACAGGTGGCTGAGAAGTTTGTACAGGAGTTAAAGGGGTACATAGACAGTGAAGAATTTAAACCTGAACAAGTGAAACAAGCCATCTTTGCAACAAGTTTAGTGACAGAACCATGTCCCATTTTAGGAAATGTTAAAGAGGCGCCAGAAACAGAGGACTGTGGACAGTTATTTTGTGAGGCAGGGGTCCAGTGACTCTCAAGCTGGTCCTAGTGGCATTAAAAGACAGAGAAGGAAAGTAACCCCAGAGAGGGTTTTACCTGAAGTCCTCATGGAGGGGGATTCTCCTTTCAAACACTAACCCCAATTCCCTCTCTCCTCCTCCCTGTCTTCCAGATGCCATCACCAATCTTCAATAAAGGTAAGTAAAAATGTTATTTTATATGTATTACTATACATAATTAAAAACTATAGTATTTGTTGTATGTAAAACTGTAATTAATCTCTATAAAATGTATTTTTTGTGTGAATATTTTTGGGTTTCTGGAACGGATTAATTGTATTTCCATTATTTCTTATGGGAAATATTGCTTCGAATTTCAGACTTTTCGAATTTAGAACTAGCTCCTGGAACAGATTAAGTTCGATTTTTGAGGTTCCACTGTACTTGGAACAGTTTAAAACCCTGAATGTGACATTCTGCAGGCATGTCCCAACTTTTTTAATTAAACCGCATCTCAGTTATGGCAAATATATCAATGTTACCTGCACTAGCAACTAATCTCAACTTGTCCATCTTATTCCTAGCACTACGGCTATTAGCATAATATACATTGAAAGACCCTCCTTTCTCTTTACCCTCCCTGCTCATTTCTGTTTTTCTACTAAACCTATTACTGTCCTTGTCACCTAGTGTCACTGGCTTTCCAATATCTACCTTGTTCTGCTTATTACTAGCTCCCCTAGAACTCATAATGTGACTTCACTAGGACTTGCCTGTTTTCCTGCCAAAACCCATACCACTAACTATTCCTAGTTTAAAGTCCTAACAGCTCCCTCCACTGCAGTTGCCAGTGCCCCCACCCCAGACCTAGATAAGTGTACCCCATCCCTGGCATACATGTCATTTCTGCCATAGAAGAGGTCCCAGTTGTCAATGAATGTTATCACATTTTCCTTACAGTATTTGTCCAGCCAGCAATTGACACCAATTACCCTGGACAACCATTCGTTTCCAACTCCTCTCCTTTGCAAAATACCACATATGACAGGGTTCCCACCCTTCCTCCTAATTATCTCTATTGCTGACCTATACCTGCTAATCAAGTCCTCACTCCTACGTCTGCCAACATCATTGCCTCCAGCACTGAGACAGATAATAGGATTGCTCCCATTACCTCTCATAATGTCATCCAGACGGCTAACAATATCCTTCATCCCAGCCCCAGGAAAACACACTTTCTGCCTCCTACTCCTATCCTTCAAGCAGAATGCCCTATCCATGTACCTAATCTGGCTATCCCCAACAACAACGTTTTTACCTTCCTTGGCGTCATCCGTCGTGATATTCCTAGTAGTCGACTCGCTACACCTGGGGTTATGCTTATCATAACCCCCAAGTCCTTTCCGCAATCTGTATGGCTAAGTTCTACATTATTTAGCTTGTAAGTCCTAGGGTTGTGGACACTCCTGAGCTTCAGAACCTTACATTTATCTGCATTGAACTGCATCTGCCACTTTTCTGGCCAGGTATTGAGGTTGTCTAAATCCTCCTGAAGTTCCCTGATATCTACATTTGAATCAATTATCCTACCTATCTTTGTGTCATCGGCAAATTTGCTCATTTCACTAGTAATTCCCCATCAAGATCATTGATATATATTATAAACAACAATGGGCCCAAGACTGATCCCTGTGGAATGCCACTTGTTACAGATCCCCACTCGGATTTAACCCCATTTATGGACACACTCTGCTTCCTGTCTGTGAGCCATGACTCGATCCATGACCGCACTTTTCCCTCAATGCCATGAGCTGCCATTTTCTTTAACAGTCTTTGGTGCAGAACCCAAGCAATAAGCATTGACAATTCTATTTACTCATCTTGACTGTGTGCTAATGGAGTTACAGGAAGCTGATATCGAAGAAATGCTGAACATTGACAATGATGCACCTGGAAATATAAACACATGCAGTATAATGTGATCCTTTATTGACAATGTTTTGCCCACACAGTGGGCTTTTTCAAGTCACAAACGGATCTACCTGGGTGGAAGGTACGAGAGTATTTATAGTCACGTTGAGAATAATGGGTCATGTGGAGAATGCTGCATGTGATGATCTACCGAGTGGGGGTTATAGAGACTAAAATCTTGCGTAGCTTGGAAGAGAGATTGGATAAGTATATGAGCAGACCTTCTGCAGTGTTCCTCCATTCTTATGTTCTTATGAGAATACCTGGACCTTCTTCTATAAGCTTACTCCCTTCGCAACAGATACAATTTTCTTCGTGACTGCATCCAAGAAATGGTCTTACCAAGATCTACTCCTCCTCAAATTGCCAACATCAAACTTCCTTTCTCAGCTACAGCTTGGACCTACCTTGAAGAGTGTGCAAATGACTTAAACAGTGCTACAAAGGAAGCTTTTCTCCAAGCCAGGACACTAGGCACTGCACTCCGGGGTAACATGAACAGACGCACTGCTGAAATCATTCACAGCAGAGTTACCACAGCCAATGTTCAACAGAAGATCAGACTTACTAAGAAACTCCAAACTCTCTGTGATAATAGTCATTGGAAAAGTTTAGGAAGACCTGAAATTATTCAAAATCTTTCGTCTCATCCACTGTCAACCACAGAAACTGAAGCCCTCAGCTAAGGCCTCAAATTTGCAACAGGAATTACGAAACCAAAACAAGACCTCAATTTCTTTGCTAAAAACTACAGACATGATGACTCCGACTTCCAAAAAGGCCATCTTCAAGGCATCATCTCAGCGGCCATCTCAACACGCAGCTCTCCACTCATACCTTGACGTTACATCATTGCCCTTAAAGCTTTAGCAGAAGACACGACTATTGGGGTTACCACCGCTGATAAAGGAGGTGGTGGTGTTATCATGAATATTGATGATTACAGGAACAAAATGCTCAATCTACTGAATGACCCAGAAACCTACAAACCTCTCGCAACTAACCAAGTGGACAACCTTACTAAAACATTTCTTCAAAGGACTCGCCGCATTTTGAGGGACTCGGAACAAGGGAAGAAACTTCTGCACACCATACCTAGCAACCCAAGACCTGCCAGAATGTATGGCCTGCCAACAACTCACAAGCCTGGTATCCCACCAAGGCCCATATCTTCAGGAATAGGCAGTGCTCCCCACCAACTCTCAGGAATTCTCGCTAAACACCTCTCTAAACTCTTGGGCACCATCAGTTCAGCACATCTCAAACACTCGGGTGATTTTCTCAGTCACATTCGCAACATCAACATCAGGAACAAGAAACTTTCCAGCCTTGACATAACTTCCCTATTCACCAAAGTACCTACTACACAAGCCATCAACCTCTTGCACAGGAAAATTGACGATTCACTTGTTCTTCCTATTCCAGCCAGCGATTTCATCAACCTTGTTGAACTATGTGTTGGCTTTACGTGTTTCTCTTTCGAAAATCACCTCTTTCAGCAGACTTTTGGACTACCCATGGGTTCGCCACTCAGTGCTGTCCTGGCGAACCTATACATGGAACATCTGGAAGCTGAGCGTTTTTCCACCATTATTCCTTCGTCTGTCACCTGGCTCCGTTATGTTGATGACATTCTCATCATAACTCCCAGACGCTTCAACGTTCAAGCTCTCCAACACAAGCTCAATCAGGTCGAGCCCTCAATCCAGCTCATACTAGAAGTCGACAACACTCTTCCTTTCCTTGATGTTGTTCTCTGCAAAGCTGACCATGAACTTCGTTTTAAAGTCTGTAGAAAACCTACCAACCAAAACGATCTTCTCAACTTCTACTCTCACCACGACACCAAAACTAAATGTGGTGTAATTATAGACTTTTTCCTGCGCACACTCAGAATCTGCAGCAATGAGTTCCTTGAAGAAGAATGCAAATATTTTCCAAACTTCACTATCCTCGTCACTTCATCAGAGACTGCAGATGACGGGCACTAACCCTTAAACTGTCCAAACGTAGATCTACGTTTTTTCAACATTTGAAAGTATGTAAAAAAAGTAGATCTTTTCTTTTTTCACACTTGAAAACATGTAAAAGAACTTTGATTTTTTTTTTTTTTTGTTATACACCTACCATCCGACTTACGACCGAGTTCGGTTCCGAGAAACCGGTCGTAAGTCGAAATGGTCGCAAGTTGAACTTTACTACTGAATATCAACAAAACATTTTTGTAATGGCTTTATTTTATTGTTTTATTTTGGTATTTCATGTTTTACTTTACTTTTTATGTTGTTAGTACTGTATTTTATACTGTAAGGTTTAGGATAAACACTGTGTACAACACAAATAGTTGTTTATTTCCCAGAAATTTGGCATAAAAAACACGGTCGTAAGTTGAATGGTCGTAAGTCGGATGGTAGGTGTATTTGAAAATAAGTAAAAAAAAAGGAAAACTACTTTTGCAGCACTACGCATGTGAACATAGATCTGCTTGGACAGTTTAAGGGTTAAACATCTTCAACACACCCAGAGAAGATACTGCCGAGAAGAGATACATAGTCCTCCCCACCAACTCCATTGCCAAACACGTTTCCAACATCTTTTCCAATACATCATTCCAAGTATCTACCTCCACAACCACGACCATCAAGGACATTACCAGTAATAGACTGGACAAGCTTTCATCCTCTGCAGGGGTATACATAATCCCTTGTAATGACTGCAGCAAATTATACGTGGGTGAAACATCAAGAGACCTCCAAACACGTATTTCAGAACACCAATATACGCAAGCAGGTCTGAGGATCCAAGGAATGCCTGTGTACAACACCGTAATTCACACAACCATTTAATAAACTACGGAAACTCAAGACTTACCACCAGAGAAGACAACACTCAGTACCGAAGAATCCTGGAATCATCACTTATCTCTATATCCAACAACTTCAACCAGAACAGCTTCTATAACATAGCTGAACCACTTGCCAAGAAACTTCATCGCTATCCCACATAAGAACATAAGAACTACACGAATACCACCTGGTGGTTCACACTTACACTCACTCACCCATTTGACCATAAACAGAAATATTAATCTCAATCTTAAAATAATGAATCCTATGATACTCCAATACTGAAACTATGTACTGTGCCAAAACAAAAGCATTCACATTGCTAAACTCACAAACTAGTATTTAGTCACTTAGCCATAATACCAACTTACCTCATAATTTGTAATATTTTAAAATAAAGAATTAAACTAAGTCTGCCCGAAATGCCTAGCCATGCTAGGCGTTCTAGTGGTACACTCTGTAATCATTATTTAACTACATGTGAACCACACAATGACCAAATTCTGTAAATTCAACATTGTAATCTTTATAGAGAATAAACTTTGAAAGAATGGAGGAACACTGCAGAAGGTCTACTCGTATACTTATCCAATCTCTCTTCCAAGCTACCCAAGATTTTAGTCTCTATAACCCCACTCAGTAGATGATCACATGCAGCTTTCTCCACCTGGCCGAGTATTCTCAACCTGACTATAAATACCCTCGTACCTTCCACCCAGGTAGATCTGTTTGTGACTTGAAAAAGCCCACTGTGTGGGTGAAACGTTGTCAATAAAGGACCACATTATACTGCACATGTGCTTATATTTCCATTGTGTCAGCATTTTATACCATTTATTTCCAATGATGCACCTGTTGTGCATTCCTTGAGTGATGGTAAAATTAAATGAATTGTACATTAAAATGGTATAAAATACCGACAGATTGTTAGGTAAGACACATACGCAACAGTTAGGTATCTTTATTTCGAAACGTTTCGCCTACACAGTAGGCTTCTTCAGTCGAGTACAGAAAAGTTGATAGAAGCAGAAGAGACTTGAAGACGATGTAATCAGTCCATCACCCTTAAAGTTTTGAGGTGGTCAGTCCCTCAGTCTGGAGAAGAGCATTGTTCCAAAATTTGAAACAATATGGAGTTGAAGTGACAGGATGGAGCCTTATATTGGAACAATGCTCTTCTCCAGACTGAGGGACTGACCACCTCAAAACTTTAAGGGTGATGGACTGATTACATCGTCTTCAAGTCTCTTCTGCTTCTATCAACTTTTCTGTACTCGACTGAAGAAGCCTACTGTGTAGGCGAAACGTTTCGAAATAAAGATACCTAACTGTTGCATATGTGTCTTACCTAAATGAATTGTGATATATAAATAAGCTGTAGAGTTGATATTAGCATCATACTGAAGTATTTTGTTGTGCCTTCTGAGAGCAGGAATTCTGCTGGAATGGATTAATGCCAATTCAATTAATTTAAATGAGGAAAATTGACTCGGCATACAAACAAAGAAGGTCACGGAATGGATTAAATTCGCAAGCTGAGGTTCCATTGTATTATTATTATTATTATTATTAATTTAGGGAACTGGAGCACAGATCCAATTCCCCATATCAAGAGCAAGGGCCCCTCACCAGCGTCAAGGAACCTCTCTTGAGGCTTGCTCGCATCCTGAAATTTCGTTCGTATCCAGAAGCAAAAAACTGACTGAGCAACTGTTCATATCCTGGAAAACTCGCATGGTGGGGCACTCGTAAGCCGAGGTTCCACTGTATGGTTGGACCAACACTTATATGGGTGTGCAGCGTGGGTTGTGAATGTTGTAGTGAAGAGGAGGCTGGAGGCAATGGAGGCACTGTGTTTGAAGGTAATGTGTGGTGTGAATATTATGCACAGAATTTGTAGCTTGGAGATTAAAAGGTATGGGGTTACTGAAAGTACTATCCAGTGGGCTTGTTGAGATGGTTTGGCATTAGAGAGGATAGAGCAAAATATGACAGCTTGGAGGTTGTAAAAATTTGTAGTGGAAGGAAGGAGGGGTAGGGCTCACCCTAGGAAAGGTTGAAGGGAGGAGGTTTTGTGTGCAAGGAGCTTGGACATCCAACAGACATGTGCAAGCATGTTGGATAAGAGTGAATGGAGCCAAAGGGTTTTTATGACAATGTACTGTTGGAGTGTGAGCACAGGAACATTTATGGAGGGATTTAGAATAACCAGTTAGTTGGACTCGAGTCCTGGAGGTGGGAAGGCACTGAAGGAGGAAGGGCAGGGATACTGCAGTTTGGAGAGTCATCTGAGCTATAATGTTGGCATGCCCCTGGTAACACAGTGACAGTGTGAGTAATGGTGAAAGTGTTTCTTCATTTTTTAGGTTGCTTTATCTCAGTGGGAGACAGCCAGTGTGTTAAAAAAAAAAAAATGGAGCCAAGGCCTGAAAAATGAGAGGCATTGAGAATTTTCCAAAGAAGCACATGTGCTCTCACATCTGGAATGTTGTTCTCAGCTTTTTTTCAGGGCAACTGATATGCTGAGTTGGAAGGAAAATATATGTGGAATGTTTACTGTAAACATGGAATCAATAAAATATCTTAACTACCAGGATTATCTCGGAGCACTCCAAGTATTCTTTCTGGAATTGGTAGAGATAAGGATTGATAATGGAAAATACTTAAAGGCCAGGTTCTTAATTTACACACTACCATAACCACTTGCTGCGTTAAGAGATCTGGAAAGTGTAGAATACACCCAATGCAAAGCAGGGATGTTACAAACACATTTAGAGGATGCTGTGTCAAATACTGTGGGTCAAGATTAATAGTCTTTTACCAATAAATATGAAAAATATTGCCAAAATAAAGGTAAAAGTTTTCAGGAGGAAACTAGATAGGTTTCTACACATTTGTGGAAAATCAGTAAAATCCTCATGGTTATGTAGGCCTGAGGCACTGATGCAATATATTGATTAATTTAGGCAATCACCATGTTTGCCTAGCTGCAGACCAGGTTGCAGGAGTAAAATTGCTCTTGAAACTTGTCATAGGTATGTTACAAGTAAGTATCAAATTAGTCATAAGTGAATAAATATAGGGAAATGGTTGATGGAAGATGCATCTGTAGGGGGCTATGTGCAGCTGCTAGTTATGGTTATTGAGAAAAAAAATAAAAAAAATTAGTATACATACTGTATATAGTAAGAGCCAAGTAGTCTAACAAAGTTAATTTGTGAAAACAGGTAGGTGTACATATTGTAAATAAAGGAAACTATAACTATGATAAATTAAGTTCTATCTGTGTATAGTAGTGAAAGGAATGCATCATATCTGATTATTATTGTATTATGAATATGCCACAGTTCCTCTTCTTTTCAGGAAATAATGTGAGTGTAAATTTTTTCCTAAGTTTACTCCAGTTTTTAAGTAAACTTAGGTTTATACACCTACCATCCGACTTACGACCGAGTTTGGTTCCGAGAAACCGGTCGTAAGTCGAACTTTGCTACTGAATATCAACATAACATTTTTGTAATGACTTAATTTTATTGTTTTATTTTGGTATTTCATATTTTACTTTACTTTTTATGCTGTTAGTACTGTATTTTATACTGTAGGTTTAGGATAAACACTGTGTACAACACAAACACTTGTTTATTTCCCAGAAATTTGGCATAAAAAACACGGTCGTAAGTCGAGCAGGTCGTAAGTCGGATGGTAGGTGTACTTGTATGTGATTTAATAAATTAGAATAGAAGAGGAAAAGTGGCATATGTAAAGCTTTTGCTCTTTCCTGAGATGACATGTATCTATATATGATGTAAACTTAATTCTTGTAAACTAGTTGTAAATGCATATGAATATTTCCTAAACAAATTTGTTTAAATAACGAAATATTTAAGAGAAATTTTACACACATCATTATTAAAAAATAATGTACTGGGAGAGTTACTAATTATTGACAAGGTAGTTTTAAATTTAACCCTTTGAGGGTCTGTGCCGTAGATCTACGGCTTTATGTTGAGGGTTCAAACCGTAGATCTACGTCATGAGCTCACCTCACTCTGATAAGCTGTGAGCGGTAAATTTTGGCCTAGATATGAGAGAATACATCTATGCGGTATGTGTGCACCATATAAAACAAATCCTGCAGCACAGTGCATAATGAGAGAAAAAATTGAGATCGTTATTTTCGATTGAAACATCGACTTTGCAGTGTTTTTTCGTATGTTTTTTGTAGTTGTATTTGCGATTTTTTGGTCTCATTTGATAGAATGGAAGATATATTACAGAAATAGAGATGATTTTGATTGGTTTTAGTACTGGAAATGGCTTGAAACTGAGCTCAAATTAGTAGACATGTTAAATTTTTGCCGATGTTCAACAGTAAACAAATGGCCTCGCACATCTAATACATGCCAGCTGGTGGGTCTAATATACATTCACAAATGTCGTGATATTATTTATACAATTATTACAATATTGCAATACAGTAAATCTTCTATTTTTTGGTTTGAATAAAAATTCATTATGTGAATAAAAAATCAAAATGGAATTCATTAGTAAAGCTTGAAAACATAACTAATGAACAGAGGAAATGTTAGTTTAGTGCCAGGAATGCCTGCATTGTTTATTCTGAACCCTATTTTGAAATTGGAGTATTTTGAACTTTGCATTAAATTGGCCAAATCACCAATTTCCAATCACTTTATTTTGTAGTTGAAACAGTTGCCCTGGCGAATTCTTGTGCTCAACCAATAGAATAGAAGTAATACTAGTGAAATACCTAAGAATTTGGTTGACTGGAATAATGTAATTGGCCTAAAATGGGAGTCAAAGTCGGCAAAATCACCGATGCGTGTCGCTGACACATCAAAATTCGCAAGAGCACAATTTTGTCAATTTTCCATCAAATTTCGTACTTTTTGTTTTATTACCTTCAGAAAAAGATTCTCTACCATTTCATAAGAAAAAATAGCAAAATTATTTTTTGAAAATTCTTGGACACTGGTGCACACTTTGAAATTTGGCCTCTGGACCCTGAAAGGGTTAAAAGTTTTCATATGCTTAAAGACAGAACCAATATTTTATTAGTCTATTCTCTCAGAGTGATCAAATATCTCTTATAAAAACTTAAATTTAATGTAATTTACTTGTTTGAAATTAACAAACCAGATCCTTCAGCATAATATGGCCATTTTATAGATAAATTATTTTTAATACCCTTGTATACAAAATTTTTTATTTGTAAGTAATTATGGCAAAGGTTATATTCAGAATTCCTAACATTATCAAATGCTATAAATACCATATACATTCAGTATTTTATATTCCAGAGGTGCTGGAATACCTAATATTATCAAACACTATAAATTCCATATATATTTAGTGTTTTATATTACAAATTTCAACCATAAAATGGCTGTTTTTTGTTTTTGTTTTTAAACTTAAACATTCATTATTGGTTTTGTGTACCATATTTTGTATCATATACACAGCACCAAAATGATTTATGTAGTATAGTGTATATATTCATTCTCCGAGTGTTTGCGTTGTTCAAGTACAGGGATACTAAGATTCCAAGCCTGACCTTCACTGTCTAGGATGCAGGGTGATTTTGAGGGTCAATGTGTGAAGAAAAGGATGCATATTAGTTGCTGCAAAATGTGGTATAACACAATGATACTTCAAATTTGTTATTCTTTTATTAATTTTTGTGCATATACACAAATTTCAATGAAATATGAACACATTGATAGAATACAGCCTCTCCTCGCTTAGCAACACGCTCGTTTACCAATGCCTCAGACTTACGATGGGCTCTCTGAGCAGTATTTTTACCTAAAGAATGTATATTAGAGCTGATTTCCTCTATTCTGTTTAAACATTTAAAAATACACCAGAAATGTTATAAATGGTGCAAATGTGACATTAACACAATATCAAAGATGGTTGACACAAACCCACTACCATTATAGTATGCTCCTCACTTAGTGACGAATTCGTTTAACCCCTTAACTGTCCAAACATAGATCTACGTTCTTATGCTAGTGCTCCAAATGCAGGTCAATGTTTTATTTTCCTGCCTCCAAATTTGGGACGATTGGCCTGAGATGCCTGGTCAGTACAGAATGGGTCTTAACACTCAGTGTGTGTGTGCAGTATTAAAAAAATCTGGGACCACTTAGTACCTTGTGGGAGCACCAGTTCAACTGAGCACCAGCTAGAGCAAAGAGCGTGGCAAATACCAAGGATTCACTGATGTCATGTCGTATTAATACTCCTCTTTTAAGAGTAAAGTGATGCTGAACCCGAGTTTAGTGGTTTTGAGATGGATGTGGCCACAGGTGGTCGAGGAAATATCAGAAACCTCAATAATAACCCATGTGCAACATTTGTGAAACATCCTGCCAGAATGTCCTATAGCCTATGCTGTAAGTAAAGAGAAACAATTCTGGAACATGTGTAATATGTGTCTGGCTGGTTGGCCAGGTGGCTGGCTGGCCAGGTGACTGGCTGGCCGGGCGGCTAGCTGGCCGGGTGGTTGGCTGGCCGGCTGCTGATTGACTTTGGCCATCTCTGTCTCCCTGTATCTATGTCTCTCTATCTCACAGGTACACATAAATAGTTATTATACATAGTGTAAATTACCTAGAATAATCCCAAAATATCCAGACAACATGCTATACTGTGCTTGTAGATAAGGAATAATAAACATGACTGGCAAGTAATATGCATTTTCACTTGTTCAGGAATCAGACGTGACGACTCTGCATCGTGTGTAATACAGAAAGACAAGCAAACAGAGACAGGCAGACAGACACACAGGCAGACAGAAAGACAGATAAGCAGAGACAGAGCTAGACCAATAGACAGACAAATAGACATGTTTATATGTAACGGCAAAAACAAATGAAGCCAAGGCAGTGCATTATCATCAAGTGTCAATCCACTGCTGCACTGTCAGCAGTGGCATGACACTCATTTTACACAATGCTTCAAGGAGTTTCATATATACTCCAGCATGTTTAAAACATTTCTGGGATCTATAAATACTTGGTATATATTTCTAGACAATAGTATATGACCAAGGCAAGTGAAAATGTTCACCTGTCAGTGTGTGACTATTTGAATACTATTTCAAAACAAATATTGGCTATAAAATCACAAGAACTATTACAAATTGTAATTATAAGAACATACAATTTATATAAATTAAAAAAAAAAAGCGAAATAAGGTATATCGGCACCACTTCTGCAAGCGGCAGGACTCTATGTTGCTGTCGTGAGTTTCCAGCTCCAACTTCTCGGTCTTATATCTCTGTAAGTACTGACTCTAATTTTTTTTTTTTTTTTTTTTTTACATTATTTTATGTAAAAATGAGTCCTCTATTAAATTTTTTTTTTTTTTCAAAGTATTCGGAGCACTATGCAAGAGAGCTTAGATCTGTGTTTGGACAGTTAAGGGGTTAACAACGTGGTCTTAGGAATGGAACCCCGTCGTTAAGTGAGGAGAGGCTGTACTTCGTAACATTAGTGTTAAATCAAAAGTCTATTAATCCTTCACATTTTCAGATGAAAAATCGAGCAGTGACACAGTGGAGGAATGGGGGCGAGCTTTCCCTTTCTTTCTGCTAGTTTTCTTCTCCAAGACAACCTTAAAGTTTCCTCAAGCAAGTGCGAGAAAAAAAATTTGTGTTCTGTTTCAGGAACAAAGGTTGAAAGACAATTACTCAAAGCCTCATAGATTGCAGGTTTCAAAGGAGTGTGGTTTTTGTGACTTGATCATGTAACCATTCTTTGACTAGGTAAATCATGGTGAAAAAGTGAAATCACTTAGTAACTGGCAAGACCTGAGGTATTTCTATATAGATAGTTTTTTAATAGTTTGTTTTATATAGTGGGAGATATGGAATGAAATGCTTGTTGAAGACTTTTTATAATGTAATTTTTTGATATGTCAGATTAATTCATGTACAGTATTTTCATCTTTAATAAGAGAAAATAAAATGTTACACAACAAATTGAAAGAGCCAGAGAATAAATATCATATGATTTAGTCACATCAACAATATACAAATACATTGTGTTTTGGTAAAATTAAATGTGGACAAATTGTGAATATTCAATTCTAACCTTCACATTAGGAATTTCTTGTAACTCGTAGCTTAATAGAAGGAATGAAGTGCAAGACGAGTGAGAGTGAGTGTACGTGTTTGAGAGAATGAGTATGAGAGGAAGATAGTATATCTGCCCAATTTTGTACCTGATTCCTAATTTAAATGTATGTAGAATACTTATCAATTAATATACATTAAAGTCACAGTGATGAACGTCGAATGCAAATTCATATTGGCTTTTATTAAGGATTGCCAAATGTGAGTTTTTAAAAATTCTGTGCCCAATTAGAGTACAATGTTTTTTCTTAAGCTTTCTATTATATAATGGATTAAAATTTAATAATTGTTGTCAATCTTTTTAAAAATTAAAGGAATGATAATTTTTTGTGAGATATACATAGCTTTTGTAAAATATTTTTCAGTAAAAGAGTATTGTGCTTGAGTATATCAGGTAGTTATTTGAACAATATATTATTTGTGCATGCCTCAGACAGGTCTTTACTTTGCTTCCATATAATTTTTATCATTTTTGTCAGTGAAGATGAATGACCACTTTTAAAGCAGTTACTTTTACCTGAAAGTAGGCATGTAATTGGGTTATTATTTTTATATTTGAAGTCAAAATATTGGTTAGGTTTAGAAAACAAAGGGGAAGGTGTGTAAATTCAAAATACCTGAAATGAATTTTCTTTGTTAAGCAGTACATAGTAATTAGTATGGGTTGTTACTTATAGAATATATACAAAATGATAATTGAATAACAACATTAAACAGTTCTAACAAAGCATATCCTAGTTATCACACAACTCACCCTCTATATTTAAGTTTAAATTTTTATATTTTTCACAGTTCTTTACAAGTTTCTTTGCATATAGTGTTTTAATATGCATACAAAGTAAATAATGAACAAGTTATTCCTTTAAATTAAGTAATTTGAAACCAGTTCTGTTCTTGGTACAGTAAATCATTGATTTTCTGGCAGTCAAATTTTCAGTATTCAGCATTATCCAACAGTCTTGTACAGTCTGGCAAAGAGTTGAATCCAGTGATCGCCAGAAAATTTCTACCTCAGAATGGTGGTCAGTAGCCACATGATCACTCTTGGATATCAAAGAGATGAATGTTTAAATCATCAGTGAGTATCCTAGAATAATGAAAATCAACATTTTGTTAGTGATGCTTTGTATGTCAGAAAATATACTCTAAAATTAATAAAAAATATATTTCCATTGTTTTCTGTTATTTAATTAACAGTATTTTCATGTCTAAAATGTTCAAACAATTTTAAGTCTTATCATGAATACTGTAGTGTACACACCAGATAACCTAGGGGAAGAAGAATTAGAAGGCCCCACAACTGGACAGATGGGAATAGGAGGGGTGGTGGCCAGGAAGAATGCGTGGAGGATGGAGGCATTCGAGAAACAAGGAACTTAGGAAAAGGCCACAGGGCCAGGCTAGTGACCAGTCTGGATAAAGGATGCAATATTGGTTGGGATGCAAGATATCTGGGGTGAAGACCTTACTGCCAAACCTATGGCCATGCGAGGATGGGAATGGTCAAGAAGCCTGGGGAGGAGATCCCAGAATTATGCAGGTAGGCTTTTGGGTAAAAAGGGTGAGAAAGCAGTTAAGAAGCCTGGCATCCTGGATGAGACACATCAGCAGCACTGAGTAGATAACTGTGGCAGATCCTAAAGAAGCTTCAGGGAGGAGGCCCAGAGTGACTGGTTGCTATAAGAGGATATACGGAGTAAATGATTGAAAAGTCAAGGAGTCTAGTAGATGTGAGGAGGAAAGCAGGCTCCAGTGCTGGGAAAGCAGCTATGAAGGGATGAGGATGGGAAATGGTCGAGAAGCTAGAGAGCCTGAGGAGTCGGTGACCAGGCTTGTGGGCTTTGGATGGAAGGGAAAAAATTGGAGGACATTGATTAGAAGGTAAAGAGCATGGGTTGGGAGGCTCCATGGCTAGGGAAGAGGATACAGCTAAGATGCCAGGGAGCCTAGGAGTGGAGAGTGTGAAGATCACGGAGTTATCTCCACACTTGGTGTTCTTCGAATTTCAAAACTCCCTTTGGTTCATTTCTATCCCTCTCCTGTGCTCCCTCCAGATGTTTCCATTCTCTTCCTTCCTCACTCCTTTCCTCTTTTCTACCACTATCTGCCCCCTTTCCTTCTTCCTTTCCCCCTTCTCTGACATACAAAGCCAATAAACTGATAATGCTAGAAAGGAGTGTGAACAAAAATAATAACCACAAAAGACAATTCATTATCCAGAACTTTTGAAAATCCATTGCACCCTTTCTCTTTCAGCATTAGATAATCAATGATTTACTGTGTGTGTATACTATATATATATATATATATATATATATATATATATATATATATATATATATATATATATATATATATATAGTATACACACACTATATATATATATATATATATATATATATATATATATATATATATATATATATATATATATATATATATATATATATATATATATATATATATATGAGCCATCTCTGGATCGATTTTTTGCTCTGAGTTATGAGCCAACATTTGAGTTACGAGCCAACATTTGAGTTATAAGCCAGCTCCCCCCCCCCCCTCAACCCAATACTTGGACACCTCGCTTGTTTATCTATGATTTCATGCTTTAATTCCATGGAAATCATTCTCTTTTTTTCTTCTCAGCACTGTCCTTTACACTTACTTTCTTAGGACCCATGCTTAGAAAAAACTAAATTTGGCCAAATGACTGCCAAAAATGTAAGCAAAGCATGAGAGAACTACTCCCACAGCGAGGTAAACAGTGCACTGAGTTGGCGGCGTTCATTATTATAATAATTATTATTAGTGTTATTATTATTATTAATTTAGGTAACTAGAGCACAGATCTAATTCCCTAGATCAAGAGCCTCTCACCAGCGTCAAGGTTCTTTGACGCTGGTGAGGGGCTCTTGATCTAGGTAATTGGATCTGTGCTCCAGTTCCCTAAATTAATATTATTATTATAATGATGAGCTTCAGTTCCCTTAATTAATAATAATAATACATAATATGTACGTAATAATAATTCAGAATGCTGCCACTAGTTGGCACAGCTGATGCCAAAACCATCGCTGTGGGAGCAGTTCTCTCATGCTTGTTTTCATGTTTTTACAGTCATTTGGCTGAATTTTTTTTTCTAACCATGGGTCCTAAGAAAATAAGTGCTGAGAAGAAAAAGACAACAATTTCCATGGACTTAACCAGGCAATACATCATAAGCCATATCCTCAACATCCCCCACCCTCAGCATCCCCCACCCTCAACATCTCCCACCCTCAACCTCCCCCACCCTCAACCTCCCCCTTCATCTCTACTCCAAGTGTGTAAGTACAGTGGACCCTCAACCAACGGCATTAATCCATTCCAGAGAGCTTGCCGTTAGTCGAAAATGCCGTTGGTCGAATTAATTTTCTCCATAAGAAATAATGGAAATAGAATTAATCCATTCCTGACACCCCAAAGTCTGAAAAAAAAATTTTTTTTTTTACATGAAATATAAATTTCCTGACACGAAAATGAATGGGACATGCAAAATAAACCATAATTAAATGCCACTTCCCTTTATTGTGGAATTGTTGATGAGTGATGTGCCAGCAGCAGGGGAGATTCAGGATTGTCTATTGCTTGGAAGGAGAATCCCCTTCCATAAAGACTTCAGGTACCAAGTCCTTTGGTGGGGTTACCTCCCTTCTTAGTTTTTTAATGCCACTTGGACCAGCCTGAGAGTCACTGGACCCCTGTCACACAAAATAACTGTCCAGAGAGCTCTGTTACTCACAAGTCCTTAGGATTTCCCTAAAACGGGACACAAGAGTGTCATTGTTCATGTTGCCAATGCGGCTTGCAACTTCTGTGACAGGATAAAATTCATCCATAAATGCTTACACCTTTGTAAACATTGAGCACATTTCCCTAATCATTGACAAAGTCATCTTCCTCCATCTCTTCATCCTGCTCTGAAGAACATTCCTGAGATGTGATCTGTTGCTGTTGCACCTGAAGCTCTTGCAGGTCTGCAGTGGTTAGTTCTTCCTCGTCGTTCTGCAACTCTTCCACATCTTCGTCACAAACCTCCAACCCCAAGGACTTCCCCAATGACACAATAGCTTCCACTACTGGCATAGGCTCCTCAGGGTTAGCCCCAAATCCTTCAAAATCCTTCTGTTCTACACATTCTGGTCACAGTTTCCTTCAAGCAGAGTTCAAGGTCCTCTTAGTCACTCCCTCCCAAGCCTTATAGGTAAGGCTTGGGAGGGAGTGACAGCTGAGGATATTGAAGTGATCTTTCCAAAACTCTCTTTGGGTCAATTGAGTGACTGAGGTCACTTCAAAACACTTTTGAAACACTGCTTTTGTGTAGAGTTTTTTAAAGTTTGAAATGACCTGCTGGTCCATGGGCTGGAAGAGAGGAGTTGTATTAGGAGGCAAAAACTTCACGTTAACGAAACCAAACTCCCCTGCAATTTTCTCTTGCAAGTCGTGAGGATGAGCAGGAGCAGTGTCCATTACCAGGAGGCACTTGAGCGACAATTTCTTTTCCTGGAGGTATTTTGTCACAGTGGGGCCAAACACACCATAAAACCGGTCCAAGAAAAATTCCCTAGTGACCTATGCCTTACTGTTTGATCTCCACACTCTGGGAGTATCAGAGTGATACACCAATAAAGGCTTCACTTTGCAATCACCACTAGCATTACTACACAACATTAACCCTTTCAGAGTTTCCAACATACTAGTACGGCTTACGCACCAGGGTTATTTACGTACTAGAACGCCTAAATTCTAGCACCTTCAAATCTAGTGAAAGCTGGTAGGCCTACATATGAAAGAATGGGTCTATGTGGTCAGTGTGCGCAGTATAAAAAAAAATCCTGCAGCACACAGTGCGTAATGAGACAAAAAATATTTAGTGTTTTGGGATTAAAACAGCGACTTTGCACTGTATTTTCATATGGTATTTATTGTTGTATTCTAGTTTTCCTGGTCTCATTTTATAGAATGGAAGACATATTACAGAAATTGAGATTTGACTGGTTTTACAATGAAAAGTACCTTGAAATTGAGCTCAAAGTAGCAGATACGTTCGATTTTTATCAAAGTTCAAAAGTAAACAAATGCTAAGCCTCCAATACACATCAACTGGTGAGTCAAATATTCTTTCACAAGTGCGCCGATATTATTTATATCGTTTCTACACTAATGCAGTAGTCTGCACAACAGTAAATCTTCTATTTTTTGTGAGAATAAAAGTTCAAAGTGGAAGGCAAAAGAATGTAAGAGGGGCGTGGGGACATGACTAATGAACAGAGGAAATGTTATTTTAGTGCCAGGAATGTCTTTCTTGTTTATTCTGAACCCTATTTGGAAATTGGCATCTTTTGAAACTTGTGTGAAATTGGCAAAATTGCTAATTTCTGACCACTTTATTGGATAGTTGAAATCGGTAAATGGGTGGTTTCTTGTACTCAGTCGATAGAAAAAATGGAGTTCTTGCAAAATAGTTATGATTTTTGTCAATTAGTACACTGGAATTGGCCGAAAATAGGGCTCAAAGTGGGCAAAAATCGCCGATGCGTAAACATCGTCAAGACCGCTAATTTCACGAGAGCATAATTCTGTAAGTTTTCCATCAAATTTCATACTTTTGGTGTCATTATGACCGGGAAAAGATTCTCTTATCTTTTCATAAGAAAAAATAATTTTTTTTTTTTTTTGAAAATTCGGTGACCCTGAGAACAAGTCTCGGAGAGGGCCTGGCGAACCTGAAAGGGTTAAGATTCTTAATATCAGAGCATAAGTCAATATATCCATACTCATTATTTATCATTTCTAAACCCATACCTTTAACTAATCCTAGTTTAAAGTCCTAACAACCCCTTCAACTGAGCTAGCAAGAAAACCCACATCTGCCCTGGATAAGTGAACCCCATCCCTGGAATACATGTCATTTCGGCCATAGAAGTTGTCCCAGTTGTCAATGAATGGTACTGCATTATCCTTACAGTGTTTATCCAGCCAACAATTAATACCAATTGCTCTGGGCAACCATTCATTTCCAACACCCCTTCTTGGCAAAATGCCACATATAACAGGGCACCCCCCTTCTTCCTATTGCTGTCCTGAACCTTCTAACTAAATCCTCACTTCTACGCTTGCCTACATCATTGCCTCCAGCACTGAGGCAGATAATAGGATTGATCTCATTACTGTTCATGATGTTGTCAAGCCGGCTAACAATGTCCTCCATCCCAGCCCCAGGAAAGCAAACCCTCTGTCTCCTACTCCTGTCCTTCAAGCAGAACGCCCTATCCATGTACCTAACCTGGCTGTCCCCAACAACAACAATATTCTTACCTTCCTTGGTTCCCTTCTTGACCTGAGGACTCAAAACAGGAGGACTGCTATGAATCCTCTTGTTTTCCTCAGTCAATCGCCGTATCTCCATCTTCGCTACCCTCAATTCTTCCTTAAGCTGTTGGTAAAGTTGCTCGATGGAGGGCATCTGGTTCAATCCAAGGAAAGTACACTAACGTCATCACTGAGCTAAGTACATGTCACACTCTTTAAGAACCCTAGAAAAAAGTTCATCAGGGCCCGGGGATTTATTTTGCTTCAGTCGGTCTATCTGTTTGATAATCATTTCGCTAGTGACTATGATATTACATAATTTATCGTCTTCAAGCCCACTATAAAAATTTATTACTGGGATATTGTTAGTGTCCTCCTGAGTGAAAACTGAGAGAAAATAATTATTAAGAATAGAGCACATTTCATTCTCCTTATCAGTGAGATGTCCAGAGTTATCTTTAAGGGGACCTATCTTATCTCTAACTTTTGTTCTATAAACCTGGAAAAAACTTTTCGGGTTAGTTTTTGAATCCCTAGCAACTTTAATTTCATAGTCCCATTTAGCTTTTCTTATCCCCTTTTTAATGTCCCTCTTAATGTCAATATAATGATTCATAAAATGACCCTCACCTCTTTTGATACACCTATAAATTCCTTTTTTCTGTCCTAAAAGATATTTGAGCCTATTATTCATCCATTTTGGGTCATTTCTATTCGATCTAATTTCTTTATACGGGATAAATGTTCTCTGGGCAGCATGTACAGGAGGGCCCCACTTATACGGCGGGTTAGGTTCCAGGCTACCGTCGTAAAGCGGAAACCGCCGTAAAGTGGAACACCCTTTTTTTCCACTTACAAATGCATACAAACACTAGATAACAAGTTTACACTAACATATATTATGTTAGCAATAGAACCAGGCATCAAAAAACAATAAAAAAGTACAATACACACATAGTGCACTCATTACTTACCTTAAAATATTTATAGTCTTAATCTAGGGTGAGACAAGTAGTATTTATTGTAAGAAATCAAGTGTGGTATGTATGGTAGTCAGCCAGGCTACCATACCAGGCCACCCCACCCACACATACTATTCTATGATATTTAAGCATCCCAGAGCGATAAAATGTATATACAGTTCACTCATTACTTACCTTAAAATATAGGGTGAGATGAGTAGTATTTATTGTAAAAAATCAAGTGTGGTATGTATGGTAGTCAGCCGGGCTACCATACCAGAGAGAAAGAATGAGTGCATGAGAGAGGACAGGCGCAGAGTTATGTAAACAAACCAGGCGAAGGTAAGTTTTGTAAACAGTGTACACGTCTGGTTTGTGTACAAGTTACATTGTGTACAGGTTGTCTCTACATTGATACGGTAGAATAAATAAAGAAGAACACTCCCATTCTCATGTAACATCATTTTGAGAAGAAATGATGCTCTGAGTGAAGGCAATGGAAGTAAGTCACTCTGACTTTTTTTGGGTTATCCTAGGTTCTCTACACATATGTATTTATGTTATGTATCGTGTTTATTATATAATTTTGAAAACAATATCATGGATGGATTAATGAAAATGTGTATATTAACGTAATATACAACATTTAATGATACACCGAGCTCAGACAGCGTAAACAAACAAACTGAACAGGTTGTGGACGATCACTCGGTCAGGCGAAATAGACGGTATTAATACGTGTCCAGTTTTAGTTCATTCATGTACATTTGTAAGAGTTTGTGAAACTTTTACCTTATAATATTTTTATTATTATTATAATAATTAAATCACGAAACAAATACTCTTACACTGTGTACAAGTTAGTACAGAATTATAGCTATAAAGTGAAGGCATACGAAAGGAATATTTTTCTACAGTTATCCCTAGTAACAGGTGACGGGCTAGAGAAAACGTAATTCTTCCGACACTTCTACAAACCGTTTGGTAAACATCTCATATATATTTGTATAAATTTTTATACTGTGGGTGCATGTATCATGTTTGTGTGTTACATGTGTTTCTTATATAATTTTGAAAAAAATATCATAGATAGATTAAGGGAAATGTCTATATTAACGTAATATGCGACATTAATGCGCCCAAGAGATTATTATTATTACTACTATTATTATTATTATTATTATTATTATTGCATCAAGAGTAGAGAGACTCTTAGTGATTTTAATGTGTACCTACATGCCAGCACAGTGTGTAAGTTTATTTAGGTACAGGTGTACACAGGTTTAATTATCAAGTACAATACATATACAATAACTTTAAAACACTTGAAATTTTGGAAAGTTTCCAGACATAATAAGGAGATGTGTTCAGGGAGAATGTAAACAAACTCGGTGGGCCGCTGTGACCGTATTAGAAAGACAGGTGGGGG